>NC_092342.1:25352500-25490000 GCF_046630445.1 Rutidosis leptorrhynchoides
TGATTGTTCGCATCTAATGAGCATTCGTTCAAGATTAGCTAGACATGTTTCAAATGTATCACCGAAGACTGAAAAGTCATCCATGAAAACTTCCATGCATTCTTCTATCATGTCATGAAAAATCGCCATCATACACCTTTGAAAGGTTGCAGGGGCGTTACAAAGTCCAAATGGCATGCGTTTGTAAGCAAAAGTACCATAAGGGCACGTGAATGTGATTTTCTCTTGGTCCTCGGGTGCTATTGGAATTTGAAAATATCCAGAAAATCCATCTAGAAAACAATAGTAACTATTTTCGGCTAATCTTTCCAACATTTGATCAATGAAAGGTAAGGGAAAGTGATCTTTTCTGGTGGCGTCATTTAATTTTCTATAATCAATACACACACGCCATCCTGTTATAGTCCTAGTAGGAATAAGCTCATTTTTCTCATTTGTAATGACAGTCATGCCACCCTTCTTAGGCACGCATTGAACTGGGCTTACCCATGGACTATCAGAAATTGGATAAATTAAACCTGCATCTAGCAGTTTAATAATCTCTTTCTTAACTACATCTTGCATATTAGGATTTAGTCTTCGTTGGCGTTGCACATACGTTTTATGACCTTCTTCCATAAGGATTTTATGTATGCAATACGAAGGACTTATTCCTTTAATATCATGAATCTTCCATGCAATGGCTGGTTTATGAGCTTTCAACACAGAAATGAGTTGTGATTTCTCATTTTCAGTAAGAGAAGACGATATTATTACAGGTAATTCAGATTCACCATGTAAATAAGCGTATTCCAAATGGTTTGGAAGTGGCTTTAACTCTAATTTCGGAGGTTCTTCTATCAATGATTTGTATCGATATCTGTCTTCTTCTTTTAGCATTTGAATTTCTTCTGTTGTTGGTTCATATCCATTAGCTATAAGTGTAGCTAACATTTCAGCTTCATCAATTGGTTCATTACCTTCTCCTAAAGAATATTCTCCTGTTCCTTGTAATTCTGGAAATTCTTCTAACAATTCTGCATGTGCATCTATAGTTTGAATATAATAACATGTATCATCTGCAGATTGTGGTTGTTGCATTGCTCTATCAACTGAAAAGGTAACACTCTCGTCCTCTATACTTAGGGTCAATTTCTTACCGAACACGTCTATCATTGCTTTAGCCGTGTTTAAGAATGGTCTTCCTAATATGAGAGGAACTTGAGAATCTTCTTCCATGTCCAGAACAACGAAATCTACTGGAAATACTAAAGTACCAACTTTAACTAGCATGTTCTCCATTATCCCTCTAGGATATTTTATTGATCTATCGGCTAGTCGTATGCTTATTCTGGTTGGTTTCAATTCTCCAAGGTCTAGTTTAGCGTATAGTGAATACGGCATTAGATTTATACTAGCACCTAAGTCTGCCAATGCTTCTATTGAACTAAGACTACCCAGAAAACATGGAATTGTGAAACTTCCTGGATCAGATTGTTTTTCTGGTATCTTATTCAACAGTACTGCTGAACAATTAGCATTCATAGTAACAGCCGAGAGTTCTTCCATTTTTTTTCTATTTGAGATTAGATCTTTCAAGAATTTAGCGTATCTAGGCATTCCTGAAATCACATCAATGAAAGGAAGATTTACATTTATCTGTTTAAACATATCCAAGAATTTGGATTGCTCGGCTTCAAGTTTCTCTTTCTTCATTTTACTCGGGTAAGGAAGTGGTGGTTGGTATGGTTTAACATAAGGTTTAGCCTTAACTGTGTTATCTTCATTAACCTTTTCAACTACCGGTTCTTTTTTCTTATCTTGATTAGGTTGTGGTTCTTGTGGAGTAGGAATAGCTTCATCAGAAGTTACAGGTATTTCAGGTGGTTTAAGTGTTGTACCACTTCTTGTGGTAATAGCTTTAGCTGTTTCATTTCGGGGGTTAGCATTTGTATCACTAGGTAAACTTCCCGATTTTCTTTCACCTATTAACCTTGCTAGGTTACTTACTTCTTGTTCCAGATTTTGAATAGAAGCTTGTTGATTTATAAATGCTTGAGCATTTTGTTCATTAGTTTGTTTTTGAGATGTGAAAAACTGCGTTTGAGTTTCAACTAGCTTCGTCATCATATCTTCTAAATTCGGCTTTTTATCATCGGTTTGTTGTGGTGGTTTGTTTTGAAAATTAGGTCTTTGCTGATTGTAAGTATTATTGGATACTTGTTGATTGCTAGGACCTTGTTGGTTGTTGTATGGAATATTTCTGTTATAATTCTGGTTTTGATTGTAAATCGGTCTTGGCGGTTGATAATTATTCTGATAATTATTTCCAGGCCTTTGGTTTATGTATGAAATATTTTCTCTTTGTTCCATTGTTAATTCAATACTGAGACAATCTTTTGTCAAATGTGGTCCTCCACACTGCTCATAACTAATTCGTATTGAGTGAATATCTTTCGTCATCTTTTCCATTCGTCTCTCGACAGCATCTATCTTTGCGGAAATGGAATCTAAGTCATGGCTAGAATCGGCTCTAGCTGCTTTAGATGATCTAACGATATCTTTTTCTTGGTGCCACTCATGTGAGTGGGAAGCAGTGTTATCAATAATTTTGTAAGCATCAGTTTCGGTTTTCTTCATAATAGAACCACCAGCTGCTATATCTATGTCTTTCCTTGTAGTGATGTCGCATCCTTGATAGAATATTTGTACTATTTGACAGGTGTCTAAACCATGTTGCGGACATCCTCTTAACAACTTTCCAATTCTAGTCCACGCCTCATATAGAGTTTCATTCGGCTTCTGTGTGAACGTAACAATTTCTCCTTGAAGTCTTACGGCTTTAGATGCAGGAAAGAATTGTTTAAGAAATTTTTCAACTAAAACGTCCCATGTATCAATCGCCCCTTCAGGTAACGATTCCAACCAATCTTTGGCTTCTCCCTTTAAAGTCCAGGGAAATAACATGAGAAATATCTGTTCATCCTCCACTTCTCGAATTTTAAATAGTGTGCAGATCCTATTAAAGGTATGTAAATGTTCATTTGGATCTTCCTTCGGCGCACCACTAAATTGGCATTGATTAGTCACCATGTGTAGAATTTGTCCTTTGATTTCATAATCTGGTGCATTAATGTCTGGATGAGTAATTGCATGACCTTGGCCAGTGCGTTTAGCTCTCATTCGGTCTTCCATACTTAAAGGTTCCAGATTCTCCATAATTGAATTTGTTGAATCGGAATCACTAGAGGATTCTGATTTAATGGTTCGTTCCTCAACAATCTCTGTTTGAATGATTGGTGGTTCTAGAGGAAAATTTAATGGTTCAGGATCTACGAATCGTTCCTGAATATTCTTCGGATTCTTAATTGTGAGGTCGGGTTCAAAAAATGGATTATCGGAAATTTGAACTGGAGTACTTGGTCGACTGGATGACGATTCTAAAGAAAAATCAATGGTGGTAATATTTGCTAAATGTCTTGATCTAGTTACAGGTGGTGAACGTACAAAAGGTGGTGAATGTCTTGCTCGGTGCATTCACTGAATATTCTATTAGTTTTTAAAAGGAAATAAAAATTATAATAAGTTATCCAATCAATAGACTTTTCTGATTTTGCCCACGTTTCGAATAGCCAAAAGATGCAGCAGAGGGGCAGGATTCGTTTGGTCTCAATATAATTGAGGACTGTTTGGCTCCAATAACCCGGTCCACGTACAAATCCAACTATTACTACGAACCAGAAAATTTTGATGTCTATCAATTTAACCACTTAAAATAAATTTTCGTAATTTTAAGAAAATTTAGATAAGAAGTAGAATAAAAATCTATGTCCTAAAACTAGAATAGCGAGAAATAAGAAAGAAAAAGAGCACGTCGGAAAAAGGTCGAAAAAGAAAAATGGTTGAAAAATAAAAGGCGACGGAAAAATAAAAGAAACTTATAAAACTTAAAAACACTTGACTAACCTAACCTTATTACTACAACTAACTTAAAATTATAATCGCAAATTGAGATTACTAATTGGAATGATAATTGATACATAGGAAAAAGTCGTCTAAAAATATTAAAGCTTACAGGAAAAACTATATCCCAAATGGCAATAACTTAAAAAGAAACTAAAACTTAAAAAGGCGTCGCAAAAATTCTAAAGTACCTAAATCTTAGTCTAAAGAAAAAGTACTTAAGGAATTCTACGGCAAAGCCTAAAAATCTAGAAGTAAAAATAACTATGGCAAAAACTAAGTTTAAAACTAAATATGAGCTAAAAATACAAATATTACGCTAAAACAATTAAAAAGGGACAAAATATAAAAATATACAAAAAGTTGTAAAAATTAAATTTTTTGTAAAAATATTATTTTTATATAATTTATTTTATTAAACTATTAATTTTGTAATTTATAAAAACTAATTAAAACTTTAAATACAAATTAATTAAAACTAAACTAAATAATAAAATAACCTAAACCCTAATTAGGGTTATAATTAATTATAATTAATAATTATACTTCGTAATGATTGCTGTTCTCAGTCAACTCTGGCGTGTCTGGGTGAACTCCGCGAGTCGCGGTGAAACCAGTTCAAAACCTCCGCAAGTCGCGTGGCTTGAAAATTCAAATGAGGCAGGTCAAGTTTCGACAGGTCAGTTTTTTATATTTATATTTTTTATATTTTTCTGTTTTTAATTTAATTAAAATATAAATAAAACTTATATTTTAAAAACTAAAATAAAAATAAAGATACTTATAATTTTATAAATAAAAATCTTAAAAATAAATTTATAAATATTTTTTTTCGGTTTTTGATTTTTTTTTTTTAAATAAACACAAAATATTTAAATAAAACTTATATTTTTATAAAATAAAAATAAAGAAACTTTATAAAACTTAAATATTTAACAAACTCTTAAAAATATTTATATTTTTGTTTTTCTTTTTATATTTTCGAATATTTAAAACGTATTTTTACAAAAACGTATTTTTATAAAAGTAAACTAAAAATCTTTTTTTTTTATATATATATTAGCGTTGCGCTTCCGGCTTTTAAGCGATTCCCCGGCAGCGGTGCCAAAAATACTTGATGTTTATGCGAGGTATATATAAAATACTATTATATTTTACAAGGAAATACTATTAAATACGATACAATTTTACACAAGATATTTATTTATTTAGAGAATGGATATACTTAAACCTTGCTACAACACTTATAGGCAGTGTACCTAATCGTACAGTAGTGTAGTTTTTAGTAAGTTCGGTTCGTTCCACAGGGAATCTTTTTAAACAAAGCTTAACGCTATATTAGTTTACTTTTATAAAAATACAAATATATATATAAGTAATATTATTATTATTATAAAGGGGGTTTTTACCGTTTAATGACCGGTTTGTCGATTTTAAAACTTTAGTCGCAGTTAAAACCAAATGTAAAATAATAAATAAATACAAGACTTAATTTAAAGCGTAAAGTAAATAACGATAATGAAATTGCGATTAATAAAAGTGCGATAAAATAAACTTGCGATAATTAAAAAGTACGATAATTAAAAGTGCAATTAAATACAATAACAATAAAAATGCGATAATTAGAAGTGCAATTAAATATAAAATAAAGGAAATAAAATATGAAATAAAATAATTATGCTTATTTAAACTTCCGTAATCATGATGTTTGACGTGTTCATTTTAGTTTTATGCCCATGGGTTAATTGTCCTTTGTCCTGGATTATTTAATATGTCCATACGGATTTGTCCATAATAGTCCATCAGTTATATTTATAAAGAGCGAAAGTCTTCGTCAAATTATTCTTATTCCCGAAGTCAAATATTCCAACTAATTGGGGATTCGAATTGTAACAAGGTTTTAATACTTTGTTTAATGAATACACCAGGTTATCGACTGCGTGTAAACCAAGGTTTTATTACTTTGTTAACAATTACACCAATTACCCTTGAATGTAATTCACCCCTGTTTCAACAAGTCTATTAACTATTAATCCAGTTCCGTATCCGGTAAAATGAATAATTATTGGTATTTATAGATATCCCGCCCACCGTACCCAGTCAAGCGTATGTGGTTATATATAAATACGTCGAATTATAAGTTTGTATATTAAATTAACAAGGTATTGTTTAGTTAACATAAAATCCATTAATAGCCCATAGTCTAATTTCCACAAGTGTTGTTCTTTTATCCAAACTCCAATTATGGTACAAAGCCCAATTACCCAATTTTAGTAATTAGCCCAACATCATGATTACTTCGGATTAAATAAGCATAATAATAACTTAGCTACGAGACATTAAATTAAAAAGGTTGAACATAACTTACAATGATTAAAAATAGCGTAGCGTTACACGAACAGAATTTCGACTTACACCCTTACAACATTCGCTAACATACCCTTATTATTAGAATTATAATTAAAATTAAAATTAAAATATAAATTATAAATACAAATATTACGATATAGATAGAGAGATGGATGGATTATGATGATGAAAAATGATCAGAATTCGGTTGGCTTTATAGGGAATTGAGTTCAGGGATACTCCGCGACTCGCGGCATTTTTTGCCTTCAAACTCCGCGAGTCGCGGAGTTTGAAATTCCAGCTCACAAACTTTGGAGTCTTTCTTGCCGACGGATTTTATTATTTATATAATATATAAATAATTATAAGAATTATTTAAATATTATATTATATTTATGTGCATAGTTGACTTGTAATTTTTAGTCCGTTGCGTCGAGCGTTGAGAGTTGACTCTGGTCCCGGTTTCGGATTTTCGAACGTCCTTGCGTACAATTTTATATTTTGTACTTTGCGTTTTGAATCTTGTACTCTTGTAATTTCGAGACGTTTCTTATCAATAATTGAAACCTCTTTGATTGTATTTTGTACTTTTGAGCTTTTTGGTCGTTTGCGTCTTCAATTCTTCGAATCTGTCTTTTGTCTTCACCTTTTATTATTTAAACGAATATCACTTTTAAATAGAACAATTGCAACTAAAAGCTTGTCTTTCTTGAGGAATAATGCTATGAAATATATGTTCGTTTTTAGCATTATCACACACCTTTTAGACTTGTTTATGGAAAAGCATGTCATCTTCCAGTAGAAATTGAACACAAAGTATTTTGGGCTTTGAAGACATGTAATCTTGATTTACATGAAGCTGGACGTCTACGATTAAGTCAACTAAATGAATTAGAAGAATTAAGACATGAAGCATACGAAAATTCGTTGATCTATAAGGAAAGAACGAAGAAATGGCATGATAAAAGAATCAGAACTTCAAAAGAATTTAAGGAAGGAGACAGAGTTCTTCTTTTCAATTCACGATTCAAGCTATTTCCTGGAAAATTGAAATCAAAATGGTCTGGACCATTCATAGTTAAAAGAGTTTTTCCATACGGAACAGTAGAATTGATAAATTCAAATGGGATTGAATTTAAAGTTAATGGTCACAGAGTTAAACACTACATAGATAGTCCGATGAAAGTCGACAACGGAGTTAATCACAATTTCGACACCACAGCTAACTAAGTATAGGGGGTTTATGTATTTCTGTTAGAGTTAGATTTTCTGTTTTCGTGTAGTTCTCGAAAATGGAACTCGAATGGTCTTTCCCTAGCAGACCCTAAAGAACTAGTCTTCTCCCCCCATTCTGAATTTTTATTTTTTTAGGTTTTTACGAAATGAAGACTGCCTGTGAACTAAACCATGGTCTAATGCTACACGCTTTGATCACTAAACGTAATAATGACACACTTCCGAGTGAAATAGTATCAGTAATCAGAGAAAGATTGGATGGAGTAAGAAAAGAATCCAGATGCGAAGATAATAAGTCACAATTTGGTAAAGGAAAATCAAAATCCGCAGCGAAAAGAAGAGCACGACACCTAGAAAGATGTCACAAATGCGGAAAATGGTCACATGGAGGTAAATGTTCAAATAATCAAACCTATTCCAACACCGAATTTGTTACTTTATGCAGAAACGGACCGTTCATATGTTTAGAAGAAAAAACACTGAATGCTCGAGGTTACGCCTATGTAGCCATGGAAAACTAATTAAACCGACTATCTTATGAATGGGATAGATCATATAACTAAGAATACTATCTCACAGGTAAGTCTGTACAGTTTTTATTTTTATTTTTATTTTTAACCTTTTGATAATAAACGCTAATTTGTTCGCTATAAAGTATTAAATTGGTATTGAATAAAATTAGGTTTGGCGACCGAAATTATTGATATCATTCAAAAATTTATTACATCACTGCGAAATTTAACGTTTATTCTTAAGGTATAAATATCTTTAATCAAATCAACCCAAAATATTTCAAAAATTCGTCATGAGTTAAATTAGGTCTTGGAACCGAAATGACTTTACCGAAAAGAGGGGCGCATATTTTTGATAATATTTGATTGATTAAAGTGGGATAAAAAGCCAAAAAGATTTTTAATTTTATTTTTACCATGTTTTTAAAATTAATATATAAATCTTAAATTAATATTGTAAACTTTGTAAAAATAATATATTTAAAATTGTAAATTTTTGAAAAATTAATATAAGTTTGGTGTGAATTTATAATATGAATTTTTAAATTAAGTTTAGTGTGAATTTTTAATTTTTAAAATATGAATTTTTAATTTTATGCATTTTAAATTTTAAGTTTAGTGTGAATTTTTAATATTAATTTTGAATTTTATGTATTTTTATATTTAAGTTGTGTGAATTTAAAAAAAAAATTTACTTTATCTCGTTAAGTTAAAAATATGATTTTTAAAATTCGTCGTAAGTTGAAGACTAGGTCTTTGAACCGAAATTGCTTTACCCGAGGGAGGGACGAGAACTTTTATTATCATTATTTTTAATCTTATTGAATTAAAGTATGCCAAAAACATTAAAAAAAAAAAAAAAAAACCCAAAAATCTAAGCTTTTAAAACAATCGCTTGAAAAAGACAAATTTTAAAATTTTGTCGAAGGACGGACTAGGACATCGATCCGAAACGACCTCGTCCTAAAACAAAGGGAAACAAAATTTTAAAATTAATTACTTAATTGTTTCATAAGTTAAGATTATATATAAAAAAAAAAAATACAAACCCCGCGACTCGCGGAGTTTGAAGGGTAAAAACCACGCGACTCGCGGAGGGACCGAATTACAGAAGAAAAAAAATAAAGGAGCTGGAACAGCTCAGTCCACACAACACCCACAAAACATACTGCGAAAAAACCCGAAAATATCACACAAAATCGAATTTTTTCACCGTTAATCATCAAATCTTTTACTAAAATCATGTTGAGAAGGATGCTATCAAGGAATTACTCAAGAAAAAAGGTAAATTTCTACACCTAAACACCATTTAATCCGAAAATTAGTGTTCTTGAGCAATTTTTTCCCCAATTCGATTTTGATGCTTTCTAGTGTAATTATGCTTAAATTGTTTATGTATTATGCTTGTATAACCTAGATTGATGCTATTTAACATGATTAGAAGCCTTAAACTTCAAATTTTGAATAATCTAGGGTTTGTGTTCTTGAGCAATTTGGGGCTTTTTGATATAAACAGGTTATGGCCGATTTTTGTCATGAATTGTTGCTAAATTAAGTAGTGTAACATGTTTAGGTAGTTAAATGATCCAAACTTTGAGCCTAAACATGATTTTGAGAATTCAAGTGGACTTTTTCAAGTCTAAAATTCATGAACTTGATTTTTGAGAGATAATGCCATTTGAAACTTGTTTAATTGCTAGTAATGATTATTTTGACATGTTATTTGAGTTGAATACTTATGAACTTGGCAAACATTTTCGTATATGCTTATTTGCAAAAGTGTAGATTTGATGAAAATATGAAAATAAGCTTAAGTTTGATATAAATTGATCATGTTATTGTAATTATTTTGATTGATGATTTTGCTGACACTAATGCATATTTGGATGCACAAAAATTGTGTTTGATGTGTTTTGCAGACTGAAAGGGGTGAATCTTCATCTCAAGCTCGCAATGCTCCTGCTGAGAATGCGGAACAACAGGAGGTGGATAACTACTACAAACAAGATATACCTCATCCAGTCATGACATTTTCTGATATGCACTTGGAAGATTTGCACCCGAACCTGAGATTTGACAGACTTTGGATAGATTATCCAAAATACCAAAGGAGTTTGCATACTCTTCATTCTAAAGCTGTTGAAGTACCTAGGGTCATAGAATGGGGACCATTAGAAGCTGTAGAATTGGCCGGACCAATTAGGGAATTACTTGCACAGAGGTATGGTAATTCTACTTTTAACGACTGGGTACGTTTATTCACCATGCGTAGACCTGTATATAAAGTATGGTGTGAAGAATTGTTGTGTAGTATAGAAATAAATGATCGAGTAGCTAGTATTACCGATCGATCTTTTATTAGATTTTTGTTAGGAGGTTCGATGCGCCACATGTC
This sequence comes from Rutidosis leptorrhynchoides, assembly GCF_046630445.1. Classification (NCBI taxonomy): domain Eukaryota; kingdom Viridiplantae; phylum Streptophyta; class Magnoliopsida; order Asterales; family Asteraceae; genus Rutidosis; species Rutidosis leptorrhynchoides. Next base: position 25,362,935 of record NC_092342.1, read on the forward strand.
TTTACTAGACATGGCTCAGGCTTTACGTATATATACGCCTGAGGAGTTAGCATCTGCCGATTGTAGAGGGTTGATACTAAATGGTAGAAAGATAGACTAAAATTTTGATACGCATGGTGTATGGAGTCAAATGACTAGCCATCACCGATTTAAAGGGGGAAATTACTCTTATTTGGATATAGATAGAGCTGAATTAAGAGTAATTCATAGGTTTTTAGCCAATTCGATTACACAACGAGGTAAGAACAAGGAAAAGGTAAATGAACAGGATTTGTTTTACCATATGTGTATTCGAGACCCACAAAGCGCTGTAAGTATACCTTATTGTGTGGGTTATTATTTATCAGCTATGGTTAGGGGGATGAGACCGCATAGCATAATAGGAGGTGGTATATTTATTACTTTGATTGCTAAATATCTCGGTGTGGATATAAGTCGGGGGGGATTATTAGTCGAAGAACCAGAACCCCGCGATACAATAGGTTTAAATGTATACCATGGTGCGAAGGTTTTGAAGAGGCGAAATAATGCCGCAGTACAATACCATGGTAGACATCCACAGGTTGAGAGAAACCAACAGCAAGGTAATGTAGGAGGGGGAAATGAAATGGCAGAAATGCAAAGGTTTATAGCTTCACAAGAGTACGAAAATGCTAGATATAGAGCATTTGAAGATTGGCAAGTTCATCAAAACCAAATCATAGCTTATTGCCAACATATAGGTAGAAACTATATTCCTACTCCATCGCCCATATTCCCTCCCTGGTCTATAGAGATTCAACCACCGTATCCTACGTATAACCTAGCCGAAGCATTTTATAGCGCATATGGTTATGCATGGAACCCCTACTGGTATCAGTATCATCCCTAGTCTACTTAGTTTTATTTATTTTGTAATTTGTAATGTTGATACGTTTAATACTTATGTTAATATTGTAATAGTTTTTATTATTTTCTAACTTTTATTATTAGATTTTAATAATGTTTGAATGTGGGGTAATATACCAAACTTCAAAAATATGCATATATGTTTGCAGTTTATCTTATGTACACAACAGGGTAAAACAACGCATTTTCAAAGACTGGCATTAAGTTCAGCAAAAGCAACTAATTTTGACGACAAGATGCAAAATAAATGTGATATAACAACAAGACGGAATGAACAAATGATATGCACCATTTATCATTCAGCAAGCAAACACAAATATGTTTGGAAACTTTGGTAAAATTTAATCATTTTCACACAAATCACCCTCAATAATTTAAATTGTTACTGATTTCTTGCAAATGAGGGCATTGCAAGATCTTAAGTGTGGGAAGGGGTTAAATTCTTTCGGATTTTAAAATTTTTTGATCTTAAACACTTGGTTACCATTAAAAATGCTAGTAAAAGCAGTAGTTGTATTAGAATCTAGTGCTCTCTGATAATAAAGAACAGCCCTAGTCTTATATACTGACTACCCACTTCTAGTAAAATTTTCAAAATTTCCAATTAAATGAACTCAAAATCATATTTATACATATTTATGAACGATAAAACTAGGTGTTAACACCGAAATTATTGTTACCTCGAAAAGGACATAAATTGAGAAACAAATCAAAATGTTAGAATTCATTTAAGAATGGAATAGAGGAGAACAAAAAGGAAAAATAAAAGCCAAGTGTGGGAAAATTCTCCAAGTTATTCAAAACATATATCACATATTTTTGTACAAATAACTGAAAATACTTTTGCTTTGGACTAAACTAAAAAGTTTTACCTGATTTACTGTAAGAAAGATGGATCTACACGATGAATCAATTCCATCACTAAAAGGAAGTAAAGTCTTCCGAAAAAGACACGCGCTTCTTGATTTAGGTCATGAAGTTGTCGTCCAGACCAGCTGTAGGTTGACGAAAAATCTAGAAAAGTCATCACTAAAATCAGCAGGAAATCCACGGACCTCAGCATTAAACAGGGTTGCCAAGTGGTCAGATTTATCCTAACCATGAGAAGGATTTATATCGTAAAATGGGGAGGCACCGTGCAAATTAGCCGGATAAGACTAATGAATCAGATCCCCAGAAAGGATAATCTCCTTAAAGATTAAAAATCAGCTTTTAAGACTGATATTACTCAATTCTAGAGATTGACCTTAAAGATTGAGAATTACAAACTCATGGAATTCAATGATATCTAAACTCGAGCTTGAAAGAGAAAATATTTTGATCAAAATTATAAACCGATTTGTTTTCTAAAAACTCATTTTCAATGCGTTCATTACCATTGAACGTAAAATCCTAGGAATTCACCTGGAATTAATTAGGTCACCTGAACTAAATCGGGTGTCAACCGTAAGAACGGTGGTTGCATAGTGGTCAAAGACAGGACCTTGTGCCAAACCTACAAATTATAAGGGTGAGCTTTACTATTGCTCCTACCAAGGATAGTAATTGCGTCCGACACGTTATAGACCATAATTAAAAGCATGTCAGGGGACATTGCCTTAACAGTTGCTTGTTCAACGCTTTCCTTTACAACCGGACGGTAGTTTATCGAAAGGTAATATACGGAGCAAGTAAACTGGACGTGTTGCTTTCCTAATACAAGGTTAGCAAGTGGGTGACACAAAACCGCAAGTTTTGAGCTAAAATTTTCAAATCTGAAACCCACCAAACCCACAAAAATATTTTGCAAACACCGGTGAAGGGTTATTTCGGAAAACTTATCTAGGGTAAAAGCTATATTGGATTTTCAAAGATCAAATGTTTTCATAAAGATCCAATTTCCTTAATGGATCTAAATTTTTATATAGTCATGTGGGACTGTAAACCACAACGTTACTACCATTGTTTATACCGCCGTAAAGAAATCACTGATGTACAAAGTGTGAAGAATAAAGAAGTGATTCTAGTATTTCAAGACTATATTGCTTGAGGACAAGCAACGCTCAAGTGTGGGAATATTTGATAATGCTAAAAACGAACATATATTTCATAGCATTATTCCTCAAGAAAGACAAGCTTTTAGTTGCAATTGTTCTATTTACAAGTGATATTCGTTTAAATAATAAAAGGTGAAGACAAAAGACAGATTCGATGAATTGAAGACGCAAAGGTCCAAAAAGCTCAAAAGTACAAAGTACAATCAAAGAGGTTCCAAATATTGATGAGAAACGTCTCGAAATTACAAGAGTACAAGATTCAAAAATGCAAAGTACAAAATATAAAATTATACGCAAGGACGTTCGAAAATCCGGAACCGGGACATGAGTCAACTCTCAACGCTCGACGCAATGGACTAAAAATTATGAGTCAACTATGCACATAAATATAATATAATATATAATTAATTCTTAAAATTAATATATATATTATAATATATTTATAAATTGTCGGCAAGAAAGAAGCCAAATGAGGGTGAGCTGTATTTTCAAACTCCGCGACTCGCGGAGTTTGAAGGCAAAAATTGCCGCGAGTCGCGGAGTACCCCTGAACTCAATTCCCTATAAAGCCAAACGAATTCTGATCATTTTTATCATCAAAATTCAATCTCTCTCTATATATGTATACGTAAATATATTTATATTTATATTTTAATTTTAATTTTAATTATAATTCTAATAATAAGGGTATGTTAGCGAATGTTGTAAGGGTGTAAGTCGAAATTCTGTCCGTGTAACGCTACGCTATTTTTAATCATTGTAAGTTATGTTCAACCTTTTTACATTAATGTCTCGTAGCTAAGTTATTATTATGCTTATTTAATCCGAAGTAATCATGATGTTGGGCTAATTACTAAAATTGGGTAATTAGGTTTTGTACCATAATTGGAGTTTGGACAAAAGAACGACACTTGTGGAAATTAGACTATGGGCTATTAATGGGCTTTATATTTGTTTAACTAAATGATAGTTTGTTAATGTTAATATAAAGATTTACAATTGGGCGTCCCTATAAATTACCATATACACTCGATCGGACACGATGGGCGGGGTATTTATATGTACGAATAATCGTTCATTTAACCGGACACGGGAATGGATTAATAGCCACTAGAATAATTAAAACAGGGGTGAAATTATGTACAAGGACACTTGGTATAATTGATAACAAAATATTAAAACCTTGGGTTACACTCAGTCGACATCCTGGTGTAATTATTAAACAAAGTATTAAAATCTTGTTACAGTTTAAGTCCCCAATTAGTTGAAATATTTAACTTCGGGTATAAGGATAATTTGACGAGGACACTCGCACTTTATATTTATGACTGATGGACTGTTATGGACAAAAACCAGACGGACATATTAAATAATCCAGGACAAAGGACAATTAACCCATGGGCATAAAAATAAAATCAACACGTCAAACATCATGATTACGGAAGTTTAAATAAGCATAATTCTTTTATTTCATATTTAATTTCCTTTATTTTATATTTAATTGCACTTCTAATTATCGCACTTTTATTTATTATTATTTTATTTAATTGCACTTTTAATTATCGTACTTTTTAATTATCGCACTTTTATTTATCGCAATTTCATTATCGTTATTTACTTTATGCTTTAAATTAAGTCTTTTATTTATTTTTAATATTTTACATTTGGTTTTAACTGCGACTAAAGTTTTAAAATCGACAAACCGGTCATTAAACGGTAAAACCCCCCTTTATAATAATAATATTACTTATATATATATTTGTATTTTTATAAAAGTAAACTAATATAGCGTTAAGCTTTGTTTAAAGATTTTCCCTGTGGAACGAACCGGACTTACTAAAAACTACACTACTGTACGATTAGGTACACTGCCTATAAGTGTTGTAGCAAGGTTTAAGTATATCCATTCTATAAATAAATAAATATCTTGTGTAAAATTGTATCGTATTTAATAGCATTTCCTGCTAAAATTTAATAGTATTTTATACCCCTTAGCTTTGACATCAAATACTGTCAATAATAGGAGCAAGGTTGAAGAAATCGGATTTCGAGGAGTTTTCGGCGGGACCATTTCTAGAAGTTCTCAAAGAACTCATGAGAACTCGAGGAGTTCTCGGTGGTTGACTTTCGTTGACTTTTGGGATAATTTTTATGATACCCGAGATTTTGAAAGGACCCGTTCATATACATTATAAACGATTCACAATAGTTGATTACATCACAAGGTATTTGACCTCTCTATGATACATTTTACAAACATTGCATTCGTTTTTAAAAGACAAACTTTCTTTACATCTAAAGTTGACGGCATGCATACCATTTCATAATACATCCAACTATAATTGACTTAATAATAATCTTGATGAACTCAATGACTCGAAGTATAAAAGCAGCTCATGTATTCTCAGTCTCAAAAATATATATTGCAAAAGCATTTAAAAAGGGAGCAAATGAAACTCACAATACTGTATTTTGTAGTAAAAATACATATGACGATATTGAACAAGTGCAAGGTTGGCCTTGGATTCACGAACCTATATTAATTATATATATTTATATGTTTGATCAATATCTGTCTAACAATTTAGGTCAAGTCGTAGTGTATCACAATCCTAATGCTCGAGACTAAATATGCAAAAGTCAACAAAAGTCATATTGACCAAAATGTCTTCTAAAATTTATACATGATTATTATATAGTTTAAATATAGTCGTTTTATATATTTAAATATTTTTAACAGATTTTACTAAAGTAAATAATATAGTTCTTTTATTAATAAATAAAATTTTATATTAAAATTTATATAATAAAAATATACTTTTATATATCTTAAGTAATAAAATTTATAAAGTTCATTTAATATCATAAAAATAATATGATAGGTATTATTAATGTAATTATATTATACGTAGTAAAATATCTTTGTATCACATATTTATTTGATAAAATAATATTGATAATAATAATAATAATAAGTAAAAGTTGTATTATTTTGTAATAATTATTATTATTCTACTAATAAAAATAACAATAATTATATTTTCTAAAAATGATAAAATAATAATTTTTATTAATAATAGTACTAAAATGATAATAATAATGATGTTTCATATTAACAATGATATTTTTATTAAAAATAATTATTTTAGTAAAAATGATAGTTTTAATATTAATAATACTTTTAATAAAAATAATAGTAAAATAATGAAAACGATATTTTTCCTTTAAATCAATATCTTACAATATCTTAATTTCATCATGATACTCATACTCATTATTTCCTAATCGCTTCATTTAATAGCTTTTAGTCGTCTTTTATATCGCGTTCATATTAATAATAATAATAGTAATCATAATAATTAGATGTTACTAATATTAGTTTTAATTATAATAATACTAATAATAATAATATTAATGATAATACTAATAACTATTTGAATGATAATAATAATAATAATAATAATAATAATAATAATAATAATAATAATAATAATAATCTTAACGATAATAATAATAATAATAAAAATAAAAATAATATCTTTTATTAATAACGACAATGATAATAATAATAATAATAATAATAATAATAATAATAATAATAATAATAATAATAATAATAATAATAATAATTAGATTATAACGACGATAATAACGAAGATAATAATAATCATTTTTACAAAAATTCAATTGACTATAACTTCTAAACCGTTCATCGAAACCATTCGATATCTAAATGAAAAGTTCTCAATTTTTTGCTAGCTTTCCAACGACATGCATATCATATACATTATCTTAATAGCATATGTATTTAATTCAAGATTAGACATAACCTATCTAACAACAATAACGAACGTATAAGCATGCATAATCCTATATACTCGAGCATTAGTCAGGGATACACTAATAATATATAAAAGTTAAGTTATGAGGGCTCACGTATCAATATTGAGATTCAATATTGCAGGAAAAGTACGTAGACGCAACGGGGATGATAAACACTAGTTTGACTCACGAGCAATACTCCCGAACCATACCCATAACCTCCATAGCTATAACCCATAATTTCCTTAGCTCTATCCCGCTCGAAAAATATTTTTGAAATCACTCGGACAGCACTCCGTCGTAATATCTTATGTATACTAATAATATCTTGAAATAATACGGAGTAAATATATATATGTAAATCGATTGAAAGAGTTTAGAGAAAAAATATTTTCATGTTTCTATAAAATAATGAAACCTATTGAATTCTATTTATAATAGATTTTTGAATTATTAAAGTGAATTATTAAAGTATAAATTATTAAAGTGAATTATTAAAGTATGAATTATTAAAGTAAATTATTAAAGTATGAATTATTAAAGTTAAAGTAAAGTAAAAATAAAGTAAAGGTAAAGTTTAAGTATAGTAAAAGTATAAAACTATGTACGTATAATACGCGTATAAATATATATAATATTAATTTAAATCATTATATATATTTAATAAAATAAAATATAAATATCGTTATCTTTATCATACTGGTTACGTAATGAGTTGTCAAAAGTGGTTCTAGATATTTATAAAAGTTATATACGTTTTAATAATAAAATTCTTTTTAAACTGAAAACGTTTTTGTACGTTTGAAACTAAATCAAATAAATATGATAATTTTGTTTTCCAAAACTAAATATATTTAAGAATCATTTTGTTTAAAGGTTAAAATAATGGAAATCGTTATATCATAAAACGTTTTAGAAAAGTAGAATCATATATATTCATAATAGGTTTCAAGTTTTTAAATTACAGTCTGTTGGTGAAGCATGGGATAAAGTCCAAAGGTTAAATAAACGTATGAAATCATCTTAATGAAAATTGTCGAGTTACTTAACTTGTCGATATCCAACATCTAAGTTATTTACACTCCACATTCTTACTTATAAATCACTTTACCATTTTTCCGAATATTGTCAAAAAGAATAGATTTCTTAAATCACAGTGGACCCGTAATCATATCACAATGTATCTGATAAATCAATCATTTGATATTATCTTCTAATTCCATCGATAAACATATTGAAACAAATACGTTCGTGTAAAGTATTATACGTTTAATACTTTATTAATATTCTCAAGTTATAATATATATATATATATATATATACACATATATATACATATCTATTTATATATAACGATTCGTGAATCGTCGGAATTTGGTCGAGGTTATAATGAATGTATGAACACAGTTTAAAATTCTTGAGATTTAACTTAATAAACTTTGCTTATCGTGTCGGAATAATATAAAGATAAAGTTTAAATTTGGTTGGAAATTTCCGGGTTGTCACAGATTTGACCGATATTTGACCGGTTTGACCAAGATTTGACCGATTTTTAGCCGAGAAGCTCAATTTATTGGTCGTTGACCGATTAAACCGGCCGTTGACCGATTTTTAGCCGATTACAAAACGAGAACTCGGTAGCAACTCTAAAACGATTTCTCGACGAGAACTCGGCCGATTTTTCCGATTTTTGCAACCTTGAATAGGAGTATTGTGTGTATTGTTCATTTGTTTGGACCGAATAAAAGTATGAACCAAGTTTGGTCCAACCTGCAACTAGTCACTTACAGCAAAAATAAAAGTTTGAACTAAGTTTGTATCATAGCAAAAATAATAAAAGGACGAATTTGCCCTCACATGTATTGCACCATGTGAGAGGTTAACCCTTAAATTGTGACTGCAGTTAGGTTGGGGTGCCAACCACGATAGTTACGCAAAACTGGAGTACTAACTACGCAAAAAAAATAGTTTAGGTGTTATGATGCAAATGTGAACAAACCACAGGTATCATCGACGTAATTTTTTCTTTCTATTATTTATTGACAAATATATTCAAACAAATACTGAATTAAAATGAAGAAGGGGAGGTTATTCAAAACACGCCTATATTTTATCTGGAGAGATTCAAAACATGAAGCATTAATCGATTGAAAATACCCAGTTTGTAATTACAAAGCTCGTCGAATGATAGATGGCAAGTAAGGATAAATAGATGACGATTAAAAATAATCCCAATACTTCAATCGATGTGTGCTACGACGCAATGTCATGTGAATGTCACAAGGACATATTATATGTTAATAGTGTTGTTTGATACAAAAAAATGTAAATTATTATCCGGCATGGTTATTTTGGACCTTTAAATAGTTAACAAACGTACCTACAAGAATTTTAATAAAAATCGTGGTTATTTTGGACCTTTAAATAGTTAAGAAACGTACCTACAAGAATTTTAATAAAAATCTATCACATTTAATGTCACGAATGCATTGTACCAAATGACAAAACAGCGTTACAACTGATCGAAGAGCAACATTCTCTTTTTAGGTAAAAACAAAACTTAGTTCACGTACACAATCCACGTAGAAACTATAAAGCCGCACTCTAGAAAAACAAACTAGTGTAGTCATAGTTACTATAAAGATTTCATTAAGGAAGTGAAACCGCACCACCGTCATCTCCGGCACCAGGACCTCCACCACCAATCCCACCGCCACCCAGAGCCGGCAAACCACCAAAACCATTAGCAAGGCCTCCAAAAGTTCCAATACCACCGGCGGCTGCACCGGGCCCACCAAATCCATAACCTGCACCCACACCTCCGATCCCATTGTCAGTGCCAATGCCAGCTCCAATGCCACCCCCACCAATGGGTTGGCCGTCGTTACCAATGCCAGAAAAACCACCTAGTCCGCCAAAAGTGAACACGTTCTTTTGGTCGGTGAGACCAACAATGCTTCCTTTGTTGTCGGTCTCACTTGGAACGTTTCTAGCGATAGTAACTTGTGTTACTATCGCTAGAATTGCAACTAACAAGAAACGCCATTTTGACATTTCTTCTTTGAACCACTTTTTGTATGTATTTAGTTATAAGTGTATATGTTTGATGCAAGAATTTGAAATGTGGAAATGCCCCTTTTAAAGGGAAAAGTAAGGCAGTAGAGAACGGTTGGGAAGAGTAAATGATCACCTATATTTCACCCATAATCTTCGATTTCATTTTTTTATATTTTGATTGATTGATACATCAATCATTTAAGATCATAATATTTTTTTTGTTCATTAGATGGAAACAACCAATGAAGATCAGATGCTCAAATTGCTTCGTTGAAAGTTTTGGTCGATATAATCACGAGAAAACATGTTTTGTTTATGAGAACGATATGTTAGATTTAGTCTTTCGATCAACAAGATCAATGCAAAACATGTTGGAAGCTTCGACGAGCCCAACACACCCACTATTGAGGACCTAGATTATACTACACTCACTACACCAACACTTTGACGTTGGTTAGCCTTTAATTTTATGAATCCTTAGTGCACAATAATAGTGAGGCGACAGTGTCGACCATATATCATTCAGGCGGTATAACCGACCATATATAACTTAGGCGGCAGAGCCGACCATATAATGAGAACAACTCAAGTGCACTAAGAACTTAAACACAAACTAAGGCTTAACCGGGAAACTTAAAAAAGAACACTTTTATTAATACAAAGAAACAATTACAATATTATGAACTCAACTCACACTCTTCTTTACTTCTTCACAACTTCTTCTAACTCTTCTTAACTTCTCTACTTCACTCTTTTCACAACTTACTTCACACCTTACACAAATGAACCCACCACCTATATTTATACTACTCCATGGAAGTTTCTAGAAACTAGATATTTTCATGGATATATAAATATCTAGATATTTTTATACATAGAAATATCTAGATATTTCTTACACATATAAATATCTAGATTTTTCTATACATTTTAATATATAGATATTTTTCATATACCTATTAATATCTAGATATTTTACCCATATACATTTACTAATTCCATATTATTCTAAATTTGCATTGTATTTTAACAAAACAAAACTCCTGTGCTACTTCTAATGCTCCCATCACTAGCTTGTTAACTTGCTAAGGTTGACTCTTTTGATTGATATATTGAATTAACATCGAGATTGTGATAACATAATAACCATATATATTCGATGAATTAAAAAGGCTATTAATCACTTAGAAGATTAAGTTGATGACTAATAATTAACATGAAGATCTTGTTGGATCGAAATCAGATAATCATATGTAAGTCAATAATTAAATGTATAAACTGATGAAAAAACGCACACATATATACAACTTTCTTTTGCGTTGACCACTCGTTATGGTGACTGTCACGTAAAGGCATTTTGGGTTTTCTGGGCAGGATGTGTGTTGGGCGACAAATGCCATTTTTTGGAGGGGTGTTACGTGGGAGTGTGGTCGGAAGTGTTGTGGAAGGTTTTGATGACATAGAAAACATGATTGGAAGTTACGTGAAGAAGAAATAAATTAATAATATAATGATGTGTCAAAATTTGATTGGCTGTGGATTTCAACTTGCCTATTGCCTTGGATTTGACGGGTGTCATGATCGTCGTTTTTGTGTCGCCTAGCTAGGATTTGACGAGCGTTATTTCTTTACGTAAAGAATTATCTTAAAACCATATCAGGCCACTTAAATTCCATTATAATGAATGATATTACAAGAGCTTCTCTTTAACACTCATGCTGATCGAATACAATAACATGACATAGTGTCGTGGTTATTTAATCACCATCCCTAGAGACTCACCATAAGAAAACAATCACTAATCAACTCTCATTGAAACTCTCTTTTTCTTTAATCTTCCAACAAATCAATCATATATAAACAGAATACAATCATATATCCTAATTTTGACAACAAATCAAGTCCCAATTAAAGGATTTATTACCCAATTAATCTACATGATTTAGGTTTTTTTTTTTTTTTTATTGGCGGATAGAGTCACTGATGGTCCGAGCGCGATGTCGGAACCCACCCACCCGATCATTTCCTGGTATAAATATTACAGTCCTATTGCTCGTCATGAGGCAACCCCCTCGACGAATCCATACGAACATCGCGTGTGGTAAAACCTCCTCGAGTGAGGCTCGAGCGCAAGACGTCCACAACTTCCGAACCCATGAAATTAGCGCGTAGCTTCAAAAAGAATATTTTGTAGCTCATGGGATCAAACCCCCTGAGCTAACACACTAACACTTTGAGGTTAGTTGATATAGTTACCTGAATCATATTGTACACATAGATCTATAGACACATCAGATAGATGCATTATTATATTATACAGAAGAGATGCATGATTGATCATAGATGAATATGCAAGGAATGAGTGACGTAAAGATGAAGGTAGATCATATCATATCATGTAGTAACTGTAGTCATGCAAATTTTCTCATCTACACTAGTAGCTATACTACACCAAACAAAGACCAACATTTACTGCAATTAATTTTTCTGTCAGAACACAGCATACTGAGTAAAGACAGAGGGTCCATTTCTAACCAAATCCATATGGGGATTGGAGACAACAAGAGATGGAGTAACTGCAGCCATTTGTTATTTTAAGTGTGTACATATATACTGTATATATTAACTAGAGAAGGTAAACTAGTTATAGTTACTGAACCATCTCCAATATGGTCAGAAACGATAGATTGAAAAATTATGTGTGGAGCCATTTGTAATTTGAAGTGTGTACATTTATGAATCAGAGAATGTAAACTACATTACAGAACAATCTCTATGCTCCAAAGATTGAATAATGTGGTAACTTTATATAGTTTTGTACTTTTGGTTCAAAATAAAATTCTGGAGTCACACAACCATTTTTATTTAGAGTCGTTATATAAACCAATGTTCAACATACAAAACTTTAACGTCTATCCATATAATCTGGTAAGACTTACACATGCACGGGATCATTGTAACCAGCTATCGAGGTCATAACTCTTGTCTAAAGTCATCAGCAGCAACACTATCGTAATCATTGTCAGAAGAAACAGCATCATAATCATTATGTTTGACATACATATGAATATAATTTGAGTACCATTCTAACATCCCTTCTTCATGTTTTTGTTGAAAAAGAAAAATAGATGACTCGTTGAGAAACATGCCAACCACTTCTTCCATTGTTGGCCTAAGCATTGGATCTAATACAATACACGACAACCCGATGTTGATGAATATTTCAGCAGTACTTGCATCAACATTATTGGGATCAGTCAGATATGCAATTGGTCCTTGTGGCAACATTCTCCAAGCCTACATCAAGTCAACATGTTTGTTACTGTACTATTTTTTTTCTTTCACATGTACTTCTAGCATTTGTACGAACAGGACAATACTTCCAAGAATCAAGATTGAAAGAAGTGGAATAATTAATATGCTTGTCGATTAACTTAACGTCTTCCAAAAAGTATGTTATAAGTTGAAAAAGTCAGGTTACCCTGCACGCCGTAATTTCTTTCCATGTCAATTATGTTTTTGGAAAGTATTGGGTTTGATTTGTAAATGATAAGAATCCATCTATTTTTAAAATTTTGGATTCTATACAAGCACAACTCTAATGCTCTACCATATCATTGTACCTGGTAATTGTTGCATTGTACCAACTGAAGGATCTCCAATACTTTACGTCCGGTTATAGTTTCCAAAACCAATAGACCAAAATTAAAAACATCTACCTTGGTTGATACACATCCAGTTATCAAATATTCTGGTAGAATGTGTCCCCTGTTACATTTGCAGGTATCAGGGTCAATTAAAAAAAATAAATTACAACAATATAGAGAAAGGGCGACCGGAGGTCCAAAGGGTTATGATTGTCTACATCTCACCTCGACTTACCCTGCGTCGGGATTGGATAATGTTGTTGTTTTTCATTAGTATAGCCAATATTTAATTAGTAAAACAGAATTGCTTATAGTAATTTCAATCAGAAGGGGATGATGGCCAATATGATTGTGATTGTGATCACATTTACTCCTTTAAGTAATTTCATTATACTTGGTTCGTCCCTATTACTACTATTTTGGATTATCCAGTGCACTCTTGGCAATAGTTTGTTGATAATGATAATTAGGAAAAGAGAACTTTGTCATGTTTTATGAGCAATTCAATATTTAGCAAAAATATGACGCAATGGCAGGGCACTTACTATTTCTGATTATCCAATGCACTCTTACTACTACTTTTTATTATAATCATGTACTCATTGAAGAGGATAGAAGTACTGGGTTTGGATTAAAGACTTTTTAAGTTGGGTCTTCTATGAAAACATGAATCTTTAATTTAGTGTATGTGTAGTTTTAACTAAACCATTAATATTTTTTGTTGTTGTTACCTGTTGATAAGTAGGTTTGGATTGCAAACTTATTGATTTGTGAGTACCATGAAGACCTGAATATTTATTTTAGTGTATATTTAGTTTTAACAAATGGTGATTATTTTTACCCATTTAGGTGATATTTTGGGTTAATTTGTATTAATGTCGAACAACATTATGCAAATTGCAAAAATAATAGGGTGTTGATGCCAAATAGCATTATATTCAAAGTTCTAACAATTAATTTTGTTTCTGGATTATTCAATAAAACCGTAATTTCACGTGTCATTTAACTAGTGTAGTTCCACTGAGAGGCTCCTTCAACAAAAGAGAAAAAAACAAAGATGGAGAAATTCTAAAAACTTTGAATATATGTGCATGAGCTAAAAATTATGTACTTACTGGGTCCCACAAATCATATCAACCTCAACGTAGTCACTTTCTTCAATTTGCAAGGCGAACCCAAAATCTGACAGTTTTGGGTAAAAGCTTTCATTTAAAACAACGCTTCTAGAATCTAAATCACCATATTGTTGGAGGTTTTATTAAATTCTTTCGTGTAGGGTAAATTAATCGATAGCCGGATAAATCACTGAATCGTGGTATCACTTTCCGAAAGTAATTATTCGACCCTTATAGCCTGGGTTACACGAATATCACTTTGGGATAAGACAGAGATTAAATTCTTGTTTTGGCAGAAACAAGAATTCCTTTTGCAGAAGAATATTTTGGTGTTCGTAACTTGTATATATTTCTCATGCATATTGGTTAATATATTTATATACACCCTTAATAATGAAAGAGTCTTTTATTAAAATCAATTGGCCGATTGATTAATAAAAGTATCTTCTATAATATTCAAAAGTGGTTACAGGAAGAATATTTCTATAAACAAATATTATCACTTCCATCATTAAAGTAAAAGTTGTTACTTTTACAATAAACAAATATTATATTTTACAACTATCAAAGCATGAGTGATCACTTTATAATAAACAAGTATTATTCCTTCAACCACTAAAACAAAAGTGGGTGCAAGAATAATTCTTCCGTAATCACTCAAAATTGTGTTAAGTGTTTTCTTACTGCTGTCTCTTAAGAACCAGCACTGCAAAAGGACCAGCAGCGTAAAAATCAGCAAACAGGACCAGCAGCGCAAAAGTCAGCATACAGGACCAGCAGCGCAAAAGTCAGCATACAGGACCAGCAGCGCAGAGGAACCAGCAAACAGGACCAGCAATGCAGAACAACCAGCACAAAACACTTAGCCAAATTTCAGCTTACTAAGAAAACTTAGTACTGAAAACACTTAGTCAAATTTCAGGTAGACCAAGTCATGATAGTAAATAATGGAAAATCACTTTTGGGTTCGGATAATCTATCACTTAATAGGTGTACACTCCGTACCTCCAAACCCATTTACAAGTGTAGATTAAAACCCAAAATTACACTAAATTTACAACAATCCTCCCCAATTTAGTGCAATTCGTTTCATGAGAATTAAACAAATTAAAACAAAACTCATGCATAAATGAAAATATCTTGAAGATTGAATTTTCACCTTAGTACATTACACATTCCAAATATTCGAGAATCGGGGTGTTCTAAGAATTGAACCCTTCAACCCATTTGAATAACTGAAAATAACATACACATAAGTTTTCAAATACTCTAAAGCTATCCTGACACTTTACAAGCCATGTGTCCATATCCATTCATGAATGTATCTAAAGCAAAAGTCCAAGCTTTGTTGAAGCGGCAAAACTTCACATTCACATAGGTAGTTCATTTCAGTCATGCACCTGCTATTGCACTTTTTCAAACAAACCACTAAGAAGCTAAACTTCATCCTCACCTTCAACATGTCCGAGTACATACCTTACCTTGGGATGATACAAAATTTTGTACTCCAAATTTCTAAGTATAAGTCTTCCACATTGAATTCAACTTCTAATTTTCATCAGAAGGGAATTGGGTATCTTATAATTAGAAATTTATGTGGACTTTAAACCCATCCCCACAGCAGACTTGTTCACCAAGTCTCTTGCCAATCCCTTCGTCAAGTGATCAGCTAAATTCTGTTGTGACCTCACGAACACTATAGAAATCACCCCATTCATGATGAGTTCACGAATCATGCTATGTCTGACACCTAAGTGTCTAGACTTTCCATTGTACATCTGGCTATAAGCCTTTGCCAATGTCGCAGCACTATCACAATGGATAGACATGGGTGCTATAGGTTTAGGCCATAATGGTATCTCATGGATCAAGTTTCTAAGCCATTATGCTTCTTTACCAGCAGCAGCTAAAGCAACAAACTCAGATTCCATCGTTGAGTTGGTAATACATGTCTGCTTCTTAGAAGCCCATGAAATAGCACCTCCCCCAAGCAAGAACACCCAACCACTCGTTGAAGAATGATCTTCAATATTGGTTATCCAACTCGCATCAGAATATCCTTCTATTACCGAAGGAAACCCATTATAAGATAAACTATAGTCCATAGTTTTCTTCAAGTACTTCAGTACCCGCCTAATTGCTTGCCAGTGATGAGTACTAGGATTACTAGTATATCTACTCAGTTTTCCCACAGCAAAAGCAATATCCGGCCTTATACAAGTCATGGCGTACATCAAACAGCCAATCACCTGAGAATACTCAAGTTGTGATACAGCTTCACCTTGATTAGGCATAAGCTTCTCACTTGGATCAACAGGGGTACTCACAGGATTACATTCAAAGCAATTGAACTTTTTCAACACCTTCTCAATATAATGAGATTGACAAATCGAAATTCCTTTGCTTTCACGTTTGATCCTAATGCCAAGGATAACGTCAGCCCCCCCCATATCTTTCATGGAGAATTTTGATGACAACAATTCTTTTGTTAAATCAACCTGACTTTGGTCAGTCCCAAAGATTAACATGTCATCAACATATAGACAAATTATAACTCCTTTACCAGAATCATCAAATTTACTATATACACATTTATCTGCTTGGTTTAATTTAAAACCACTAGATAAAATCACTTCATCAAACTTTTGATGCCATTGCTTAGGTGCTTGTTTCAAACCATATAAGGATTTCACAAGTTTGCACACCTTGCCTTCATTTCCTGGCATGACAAAGCCCTGAGGTTGGTTCATATAAACCTCCTCATCCAATTCACCATTCAAGAATGCTGTCTTCACATCCATCTGGTGAATAACTAGATTGTGAATCGTAGCCAAAGCAATCAGCAGTCTAATGGTAGTGATACGTGCCACGGGAGCATAAGTATCAAAATAGTCAATTCCAGACTTTTGTCTAAAGCCTTGAATGACTAACCTTGCCTTGAACTTTTCAATAGTTCCATCCACCTTCATCTTCTTTTTGAAAATCCATTTGCAACCCAAAGGTTTGCAACCAGGAGGTAGATCAGCTAACACCCAAGTGTTATTGCCCATGATAGAATCTATCTCATCATTAATTGCCTCTTTCCAGAATGCAACATCCTGAGACCTCATTGCTTCATCATATGTTTTAGGATCATCATCAACATTGAAACAATACGAATATTGGGTAGAAACATCATCCCTAGAACCTTCAACTAAGTATAGTTGAAAATCTGGTCCAAATGATTTAGGTTTCCTTTTTCTTTTGCTTTTCCGAAGCTCAAGTGACTGATCAACGGCCTTTTCAGAGACTTCATCATTACAATCCTTATTGATTCCATTGTTACTTGGAATCATATCCTTTGGTCTAGGTATAGATGAAAATCGATTTTCATCAAAGATTGCATCCCTTGAATCAATCACGGAATTGATTGAGACAAACTCATTAGGCTCTATTACATAGAACCTATATGCCTTGGAATGTTCAACATATCCAACAAATATGCAATCTATACCTCTTTCACCTAAACTTTTCTTCTTGGGATCAGGTAGTCTTACAACCGCCCTACAGCCCCATACCCGAAGATAATTCAAGTTAGGTTTCCTTTTATTCCAAAGTTCATAAGGTGTAATCTTGTTTCTTTTGTTAGGAACTCTATTAAGCAAATAACAAGCTGTTAACATAGCTTCCCCCCAAAATCCTTCACTTAAACCCGAATAGGATAACATGGAATTAACCATTTCCTTAAGGACCCTATTCTTCCTTTCAGATATACCATTTTGTTGTGGAGTATAAGGAGCTGTGGTCTCATGGATAATACCAACGGATTGGAAATACGATTGGTCAATGTATTCACCTCCCCTATCTGTTCTAAGTCTTTTAATCAAAGCCTTTTGTTGTAATTCTACTTCAGTTTTAAATATTTTAAATTTATCTAATGCTTCATCCTTAGTATGTAACAAATAAACATAGCAAAATCTAGAAGCATCATCAATAAAAGTCACAAAATATTTCTTGTTCCCTAAAGTAGGAGTAGCATGCAAATCACATAAATCACTATGTATTAATTCCAAAATTTCAGTATCACGATGTACATTTTGAAATGGTTTCTTAGTGATCTTTGTTAACATACACGTTTTACACTTTTCATTGTTCATGTCAAAAGCCGGTATTAATCCATCTTTAGACATATCTTGCATTCTTTTAAAGTGTATATGTCCTAGTCTAGCATGCCAAAGTGTAGAATTATTTATGCTAGAAGTAGATATAAAAGCAAAATTAACATTCAAGTGATTAATGTTAAGTCTAAACATTCTATTGCATAAATAACCAAAACCAACAAACATACCATGTTTTGACAAAACAAACTTATCAGATTCAATCACTTGTTTATAACCACAACAATTTAACACACTACTGGAAATCAAATTTTTTCTTATTTGTGGTACATGCAAAACATCAAACAAACAAATAGTTTTTCCAGAACTAAAACACAAATCCACACTTCCACGTCCATGAACAGAGGCTGTTGACTCATTTCCCATATGAAGAATTGATCCATCAGTCATGGACTCGTAAGTCTTGAACCAAAATCTATCCTTGCATACATGGGTGGTGGCTCCCGAGTCAACCCACCACGCGACATCATCATCCTGCACAAAATAAGCCTCAGATATATATGAAACATAATAATTCTCATTTGAATTATTAAATATATTCTGACCTTTCGAGTTGTGGTTGTTTAAACCATTTCCCGAACCGCTTGTGCTAGATCCTTTGGCATTATTATTACCAAAATTAACCTTGCAATCCTTTTTCATGTGTCCAGTTTTACCACACTTCCAACAAGTCAATTTAGACTTCTTGTTCGGAATAGCCTTGTTATAACCTTGATGTTTACGTTTGCCCTTTTTGTCATTATTACTAGTGAACTTTTTATGTTCCACCATATTGACAACAGACGTACCAGCAACTTCGTTGCTCTTTGGCTTGTCATTATCCTGCAACCTGAGGGATTCCTCAATACGCAGATGACTACCCAACTCAACAAGAGTTAACTCCTCCTTCTTATGTTTCAAAGAATGTTTAAATTCTTTCCAAGATGGAGGTAGTTTATCAATTATGCTTGAGACTTGAATAGACTCATCCATATTCATCTTATGTTGTATGAATTGACCAAGTATACGAATGAGCTCATTGTATTGTTCCAAGACCGGTCTAGAATCGACCATCTTGTAATTATTAAAATTACTCACAAGGAACTTTTTACTAGAAGCATCCTCAGACATATACTTGGTTTCTAAACAGTCCCATAGTTCTTTAGAAGATTCAATATTTAGGTAAATATCAAAAAGGGAATCAGCCATACCATTGAGGATTAAACCTCTAGCGATGTAGTCATCGTTCTCCCACTTGCACCTTTTCCGAATTTGTTCAATAGTGGCATCATCACCATGATCGTCAGGAATTGGTGTGCTGAGTACGTACATCACACTCATGCTGCTCAGAAAGAAGTGCATCTTCTTTTGCCATCTCCTAAAATCAATTCCCTCAAACTTATCAAGTTTGGAGAAATTCGCCGTCATGTATTTCATCGTAGCCGCCATCGATTATAACAAATAATTACTTTCGATTGTTGGAGGTTTTATTAAATTCTTTCGTGTAGGGTAAATTAATCGATAGCCGGATAAATCACTGAATCGTGGTATCACTTTCCGAAAGTAATTATTCGACCCTTATAGCCTGGGTTACACGAATATCACTTTGGGATAAGACAGAGATTAAATTCTTGTTTTGGCAGAAACAAGAATTCCTTTTGCAGAAGAATATTTTGGTGTTCGTAACTTGTATATATTTCTCATGCATATTGGTTAATATATTTATATACACCCTTAATAATGAAAGAGTCTTTTATTAAAATCAATTGGCCGATTGATTAATAAAAGTATCTTCTATAATATTCAAAAGTGGTTACAGGAAGAATATTTCTATAAACAAATATTATCACTTCCATCATTAAAGTAAAAGTTGTTACTTTTACAATAAACAAATATTATATTTTACAACTATCAAAGCATGAGTGATCACTTTATAATAAACAAGTATTATTCCTTCAACCACTAAAACAAAAGTGGGCGCAAGAATAATTCTTCCGTAATCACTCAAAATTGTGTTAAGTGTTTTCTTACTGCTGTCTCTTAAGAACCAGCACTGCAAAAGGACCAGCATCGCAAAAATCAGCAAACAGGACCAGCAGCGCAAAAGTCAGCATACAGGACCAGCAGCGCAAAAGTCAGCATACAGGACCAGCAGCGCAGAGGAACCAGCAAACAGGACCAGCAATGCAGAACAACCAGCACAAAACACTTAGCCAAATTTCAGCTTACTAAGAAAACTTAGTACTGAAAACACTTAGTCAAATTTCAGGTAGACCAAGTCATGATAGTAAATAATGGAAAATCACTTTTGGGTTCGGGTAATCTATCACTTAATGGGTGTACACTCCGTACCTCCAAACCCATTTACAAGTGTAGATTAAAACCCAAAATTACACTAAATTTACAACAATCCTCCCCAATTTAGTGCAATTCGTTTCATGAGAATTAAACAAATTAAAACAAAACTCATGCATAAATGAAAATATCTTGAAGATTGAATTTTCACCTTAGTACATTACACATTCCAAATATTCGAGAATCGGGGTGTTCTAAGAATTGAACCCTTCAACCCATTTGAATAACTGAAAATAACATACACATAAGTTTTCAAATACTCTAAAGCTATCCTGACACTTTACAAGCCATGTGTCCATATCCATTCATGAATGTATCTAAAGCAAAAGTCCAAGCTTTGTTGAAGCGGCAAAACTTCACATTCACATAGGTAGTTCATTTCAGTCATGCACCTGCTATTGCACTTTTTCAAACAAACCACTAAGAAGCTAAACTTCATCCTCACCTTCAACATGTCCGAGTACATACCTTACCTTGGGATGATACAAAATTTTGTACTCCAAATTTCTAAGTATAAGTCTTCCACATTGAATTCAACTTCTAATTTTCATCAGAAGGGAATTGGGTATCTTATAATTAGAAATTTATGTGGACTTTAAACCCATCCCCACAGCAGACTTGTTCACCAAGTCTCTTGCCAATCCCTTCGTCAAGTGATCAGCTAAATTCTGTTGTGACCTCACGAACACTATAGAAATCACCCCATTCATGATGAGTTCACGAATCATGCTATGTCTGACACCTAAGTGTCTAGACTTTCCATTGTACATTTGGCTATAAGCCTTTGCCAATGTCGCAGCACTATCACAATGGATAGACATGGGTGCTATAGGTTTAGGCCATAATGGTATCTCATGGATCAAGTTTCTAAGCCATTCTGCTTCTTTACCAGCAGCAGCTAAAGCAACAAACTCAGATTCCATCGTTGAGTTGGTAATACATGTCTGCTTCTTAGAAGCCCATGAAATAGCACCTCCCCCAAGCAAGAACACCCAACCACTCGTTGAAGAATGATCTTCAATATTGGTTATCCAACTCGCATCAGAATATCCTTCTATTACCGAAGGAAACCCATTATAAGATAAACTATAGTCCATAGTTTTCTTCAAGTACTTCAGTACCCGCCTAATTGCTTGCCAGTGATGAGTACTAGGATTACTAGTATATCTACTCAGTTTTCCCACAGCAAAAGCAATATCCGGCCTTATACAAGTCATGGCGTACATCAAACAGCCATTCACCTGAGAATACTCAAGTTGTGATACAGCTTCACCTTGATTAGGCATAAGCTTCTCACTTGGATCAACAGGGGTACTCACAGGATTACATTCAAAGCAATTGAACTTTTTCAACACCTTCTCAATATAATGAGATTGACAAATCGAAATTCCTTTGCTTTCACGTTTGATCCTAATGCCAAGGATAACGTCAGCCTCCCCCATATCTTTCATGGAGAATTTTGATGACAAAAATTCTTTTGTTAAATCAACCTGACTTTGGTCAGTCCCAAAGATTAACATGTCATCAACATATAGACAAATTATAACTCCTTTACCAGAATCATCAAATTTACTATATACACATTTATCTGCTTGGTTTAATTTAAAACCACTAGATAAAATCACTTCATCAAACTTTTGATGCCATTGCTTAGGTGCTTGTTTCAAACCATATAAGGATTTCACAAGTTTGCACACCTTGCCTTCATTTCCTGGCATGACAAAGCCCTGAGGTTGTCATAACCCGTCCTTAACCATAAGAACGTGTTAGATAACGTATGATTTCATTGCGAGGTATTGACCTCTATATGCGACATTTTTAAAAAGGAAAACTGCATATATTATACATTACAAACCAAACCATTATTTTTGTTACAAGCTTTAGACAATAAAAAGATGATTATCGTTTAACGATAATCTTCGACTTACAAACTTTACAAATGATAATAACAACACGATTTCTAGCATATTTTACAACACACGTCCTCGGATATGCAGTTTTATTTTTGACACAAATATGAGTACGCATGATCCTGCTTAGATTCAACATAATGCAGCGGAAGCTTTAATTATCACCTGAGAATAAACATGTTTAAAAACGTCAACATAAAGTTGGTGAGATATAGGTTTAGTGCGCAGCAATATATATATAGACCACAAGATTTCGTATATAAACATTTCAATAAAAATATTCTAAGTGGTTGAGCACTTGGTAACCATACTTAACAATTAATCACGTCGCATATCCCCTTTAATATGAAATCTTACTACACTGTACCAAGTGTAGTCACGAAACGAAGTACTGTGCAACCGTTGAATACTGGTCGTCCAGTCCGATTGGGGTTGTCAGGCCCGATAGATCTATCAACAGGATTCGCGTTTACAATACCGCTGTAAATATTAGTTACCAAGCTACAGGGAAGTATGCCAGTGGTACAACTCAACGTAGAATATATTTTTCAGTTACTTGTGTCCATAATGTAAAACATAAAATACATGTATTCTCATCCCGAAATATTTAGAGTTTAAAAGTGGGACTATATACTCACTCTTGTCTTGATGATATATATATTTTGACTCGGTCTTCCGGTTGATATCACGAACCTATCCATATATAATATATCAATATGTTTTCATTTTAAAACAAACGTTATATATATATATACTTGTTATACTTTTAATATTTTGAATATTTCCTTAGTCCGTAGTTAGCATTCCGATGTTAGTAATTCAATTTTTAATGGTTCATTTTTAGATGTTTAATATACCCGCAATAAACAAAACCCCCAACGAAATAAATAAAACCCCATCGTATATGTATTGGTCGAGATTAATCTTGACCCATGGTACCGGTGTTGTCAAATGACGTGTTGCGTACATAAAGTACCGGTGTTGTCAAATGACGTGTTGCGTACAAACATGGGATCTTATGATTAATCTTCTCGTATTGTTTACGGGTGATCCTGAACCATATAAAATTATAAAATATCATGTTATCTTAGAAATATGTGATTTATATCATTTTTTTTCCAATTGATCCCGTAGTTGAAATGATCTAGGATAACCAATTTTGTTTCGGTCATAGTTTCTTCGTTACAAATCCGTTTTCGTTGATTCAAATTGCCATCTTCTTGGATCGAGTTCTTCTTTAAGACTATGAACTGTAAATACCTTGGTTTGTATTCAAAATCATACGGCATAAGTGAAACATTAGTGAAACATATGAAGTTAAACATTTTTTTGTTACAACAAAATCATTTAATGACCATTTTTCTAAAAATACTTATACTTTGAAAAAACAAGTTTTACCTTGTTAAATTAGTATATACATAAGTTATATTACAGGTCTTGAAGTATTTTAAAAGTTAAGTTAGAAGGATCTATTTAGTTTGCAAACAAGTTTGAAAACATTCAAACTATGTTCTTGTTGTTAAACTTTTGTACCACAAAATAAGATAGCTATATATATATGAATCGAATAAGGTTATGAACATAGATTCTACCTCAAGTTCCTTGGATGAAGTTGCTGTAAGAGAGAAGTAAGAAGCTAGAATCAAAAGGGTGATGGAAGTGGATGAAAGATTGGAAGTAAGTTGGTGTTCTTGGAGGGTTTTCTTGAAGTGTTGTTGTATGGTTTTCTTATGGTGTTTTAGTATGGTTTTTGAAGCTAGATCTTCTTGGAAACTTTGCTGAATTGATTAAGGGTTTTAAGGGTTGTGAAAGAGTGTGTGTTTAACTAAAAATGAGGTTAGAAAATGAACTAGAAATGGTGATACTTATAACCTAAAAAAAACATGTATCATGTAATACATGATAAGATTTTTAGTTTGTAATTTTGTTAATTAGTCAAGTAATCATCCAAAAGTAATTACCTAGCTCTAAGGGCATGAATAATGGCTGGTTAGGTGGTGATTTTGATGTGTATTTACTATTAGTAAATACGTATAGGAGCTAGGTATGATACGAGTACAAATACTCTAAATATACGTATAGAAATTTTGTGAAAAATGGAATGAGGATTCAAATATAGCTATCTTTTGTGAATACACTTATATGATTTTATGTATTTAAGTTCTTAAAAGTGATTAAATACATTACTTATACAATATATGTATAAACATTATAGTCTTAAGTATTTAAGTCAAATAACGTTACGTATTGTTATCGTTTTGAAAACTTAAGTTAGTAGTTTCAAAATACACATATAACTTGTTGTTATTAATACAAAATGAGATATTAAAACATTTATTAATCATGTTAAATATGTATATATACATTTATATACACAAACGTATAATTATCATATATTGTATAGTTCGTGATATCATCGGTCAAACTAGACGGTCAAACGTTGTGTAAAACTCTTTTCGGAAATATAAGTCTCGACAATTTGGATTGCTTATCATGTTGGCAAGGTTTAATTTATGTAAATATTAATCTTATAAGTATAGTATGATCGAAAAAGTGCGGGTCGTTACATTACCTCCCCGTTAAATAAATTTCGTCCCGAAATTTTAAAATTGTACCTATTTTGCGTCATCGAGAAACAAATGCGGATACTTTCGTTTCATCTGATCCTCTCGTTCCCAAGTAAACTCGGGACCTCTTCTAGCATTCCAACGAACCTTAACAATCGGTATATTGCTCTGTTTGAGCTGTTTAACTTCACGGTCCATGATTTCAATTGGTTCTTCGACGAATTGTAGTTTCTCGTCGACATGGATTTCTTCAAGAGGAATGGTGAGGTCTTCCTTTGCAAGACACTTCTTCAGGTTTGAGACGTGAAAGGTATTATGTACTCCAGCGAGTTGTTGCGGTAACTCGAGTCGATAAGCTACCGGTCCAATGCGTTCGATGATCTTGAACGGGCCTACGTACCTTGGGTTCAGTTTACCCCTTTTGCCGAAACGTATTACACCTTTCCAAGGTGACACCTTTAGCATAACCATGTCCCCGACCTGAAACTCTAATGGTTTCCTTCGAACATCGGCGTAGCTCTTTTGGCGACTACGGGCTGTTTTCAATCTCTCCTTGATTTGCACTATCTTCTCAGTCGTTTCATGTATGATCTCGGGACCAGTTAAATGTCGATCTCCTACTTCATTCCAACAGATAGGAGATCTACACTTCCTTCCGTACAATGCTTCGAATGGCGCAGCTCCAATGCTCGCATGATAACTATTATTATACGAGAATTCTGCTAACGGTAGATATTTATCCCATCCGTTTCCAAAATCGATCACACATGCCCTGAGCATGTCTTCGAGAGTCTGAATCGTTCTTTCACTCTGTCCATCGGTTTGTGGATGATATGCGGTACTCATATACAAACGAGTTCCTAGTGCCTCCTGTAGTGATTGCCAAAACTTTGAGGTAAATCTACTATCACGATCGGATATAATGGAAATAGGTATTCCATGCCTTGAAACAACTTCCTTTATATACAATCGTAATAGTTTCTCCATTCTATCCGTTTCCTTTATAGGCAAGAAATGTGCAGACTTGGTGAGACGATCAACAATCACCCAAATGGTGTCGTATCCCCAGGCAGTCTTTGGTAACTTCGTGATGAAATCCATGGTAATACCATCCCATTTCCATTCTGGGATTTCTGGTTGTTGAAGTAACCCGGACGGCTTTTGATGTTCTGCTTTGACTTTGGAACAAGTTAAACATTCCCCAACATATGTTGCAACGTCTGTCTTCAAATTAGGCCACCAATAATGCGTCTTAAGATCTTGGTACATCTTTCCAACTCCAGGATGTATCGAATATCTTGTCTTATGTGCCTCGTTCAATATCAACTTCCTTAATCCACCCAACTTCGGTACCCAAATACGATTTGCAAAATATCGAATTCCATCTTCCCGCATAACGAGTTGCTTCGCATACTTCTTCATTATTTCATTTCCTATATTTTCTTTAGTAAGTGCTTCTCGTTGAACTTCTTTGATTTGTGAGTTGAGATTCATGCGAATTTTTATGTTCATCGCTCGTACTCGAATTGGTTCTCGTTCCTTTCTGCTTAGTGCGTCAGCCACCACATTCGCTTTCCCGGGATGATAACGAATTTCACAATCATAGTCGTTTATTAACTCGACCCACCTACGTTGCCTCATGTTCAATTGTTTCTGATCAAAAATATGTTGAAGGCTTTTATGATCAGTAAACACAGTGAATTTAACCCCATACAAGTAGTGTCTCCACATCTTCAATGCAAACACGACTGCTCCCAATTCTAGATCATGCGTCGTATAATTTCGCTCGTGAATCTTCAATTGTCGGGATGCGAATGCAATAACTTTCTTCCGTTGCATAAGAACACAACCAAAACCTTGTCGCGAAGCGTCACAATATATTTCAAAATCATCGTTCCCTTCTGGTAACGATAAAATAGGCGCCGTAGTTAACTTCTTCTTCAGTAATTGAAATGCGTTCTCCTGCTCCGAGGTCCATTCATATTTCTTCCCTTTTTGCGTTAACGCTGTCAACGGTTTAGCTATTCGGGAAAAATCTTGAATAAACCTTCTATAATAACCGGCTAAACCCAAAAATTGGCGTATCTGCGTTGGTGTCTTAGGAGTCTCCCATTTTTCAATAGCTTCAGTTTTTGCTGGATCAACCTGAATTCCTTCGCTATTAACAACGTGACCAAGAAATTGCACTTCTTTCAACCAGAAAGCACACTTAGAAAATTTAGCATAAAGTTGTTCTTTTCTCAACAACTCCAGTATCAACCTTAAATGCTCTTCATGCTCTTGCTCACTCTTGGAATAGATAAGAATATCATCAATGAAAACGATAACAAACTTATCTAAATACGGACTACAAACTCGATTCATGAGGTCCATGAATACAGCTGGCGCATTCGTCAATCCAAACGGCATAACCAAAAATTCATAATGACCATAACGTGTCCGAAAAGCAGTTTTCGGAATATCCTCTTCTTTGACGCGTAGTTGATGATAGCCCGATCTTAAGTCGATTTTTGAATAAACACATGATCCTTGCAATTGATCAAATAAGTCATTAATTCTCGGTAGTGGATACCGATTCTTGATAGTTAACTTATTTAATTCACGATAGTCTATACACATCCTAAAAGATCCATCTTTCTTCTTAACAAACAAAATTGGAGCTCCCCACGGTGAAGTACTCGGTCGTATGAATCCACGGTCCAGTAATTCTTTTAACTGACTTTGAAGTTCTTTTAACTCGGACGGTGCAAGTCTATATGGAGCACGAGCCACTGGTGCAGCTCCTGGTACTAAATCTATTTGAAATTCTACCGATCTAAATGGAGGTAATCCCGGCAATTCTTCCGGAAAAACTTCAGGAAAATCTCTTGCCACAGGCACGTCGTTGATGCACTTTTCTTTCTTTTCGACTTTATTAACATGTGCTAAAATAGCGTAACATCCCTTTTCTAAACACTTCTTGGCTTTCAAACAGCTAATGAGTTTTAGCTTTGAATTACCCTTCTCTCCATAAATCATCACTGGCATTTTATCCTTACCAGGAATACGAATTGCCTTCTTGGCACAAACAACTTCCGCTCCTATTTTGGACATCCAGTCCATGCCGACTATTACATCAAAACCTCCTAATTCTACGGGTATTAAGTCGATTTTAAACGTTTCTCCAGCTAGATTTATTTCACAATCACGACAAATTTTATCGGCTTTAATTAGCTTACCATTAGCTAACTCAATCAAGTACTTAGCATCTAGAGGTAATGATGAACAATTCAATTTAGTGTAAAAATTTATACACACGTAACTTCTATCGGCGCCAGTATCAAATAAAATAGATGCTGATAAGTTATTAATGGTAAACGTACCCGTAACAAGTTCCGGGTCTTCTCGTGCCTCTCTAGCATTAATAACAAACGCTCTTCCACGTGCAGGTCCGCCATTCTGATTCGGGCACTGGCTCTTATAATGACCTTGTTTTCCACACCCAAAACAAGTAATGTTAGCCAAAGCAGTTCTATTTGCGTTGGTGGCAGGAGTCTTGTTGCCATTTGTAACGAGAGCCTTACAATCTTCCGCAAGATGACCTTGTCGATTACACTTGGTGCATAACACACTACAGTAACCAAAGTGATGTTTGTGGCAACGGTTGCATAAAGGATTTTGTCCTTTATAACCAAAGCTTAAACCACTACCCGCACCTTGCGTGTTTTCTTGTTTCTTAAAAGATTGTTGTTGGTTACCTCGATCATAATTTCCATTCCACTTTCTTTTGTTACCTGATACCTTCACATCAGTATTGGATACTTTCTTATCCATGATGACCTGATCCATTAGCTCGTTTGCCATGGTTATAGCTTCATGAATTGTCTTAGGTTTCGATGCTGTAACATTTGCCTTGACCTTTTTGGGCAAACCAGCTTTGTACATTTCAATCTTCCGTTCTTCGGTTGGAACCAATTCAGGACATAGCAAAACTAATTCCATGAATCGCTGGTTGTAGTTGGTGATTTCAGTACCAACCACCTTCAAACTTCGTAACTCATCTTCTAACTTAATAACCTCATTCCTGGGACAATACTCGGTGATTATCATTGCTTTGAATTCTTCCCATGGAGTATCATAAGCTACATCTCCTCCTACCGCCTTCACATAATTCTTCCACCATGTGAGTGCACTATCTTGTAAAGTGCACGATGCAAACTTGGTCATGTCTTTTTCATCACAACCGCTGATTTTGAACACCGTCTCCATCTTTTCTATCCATCGGGTTAAACCGATAGGTCCTTCCGTTCCACTGAATGATGATGGCTTGCAAGCTTGGAACGTCTTGTAGGAGCATCCTACACGAGGATTTGGATTAACTGCAGCAGCTCTTGCAGCCTCAACCCATAACATTCTGTCGTTCACTCGCTGGTTGATGAAGTCCTCGACTTCTTGTTCCGTCATTCGATTCAATCGCGCCATTTCCTAATGAAAGAAAATAATTATTCACATGGATTATTATAGATGTAGTGTGTATTTATAGTACATTATAGCTTATTAATAATATGAACTAGGTATTATTATAAAAGCCTTTTCTTCTTATTAGCGTTTTATAATTATATCTTGGGTAGTACCTACCCGTTAATGTTCATACTTAATAGCTTAGTACAGAATCAATTACTACAATCTAAATAATACTTAACCATGGAAAATTATTGCATTTCATACTTCAATATTTTACATATGCTTATCTTACATCGAACATTAAGCAAACCACACTATTAATATTATACAAAACATTATTCGGTTCCATGGTTTGACACAGCAGCGCATCGTTTGATCTATTTTCTAGGACGTTTAGACACAAAGATTTGCTTAACGCTTATCCTAACTGTCTGCCTATATTTTGGCTGTGGGACTGAAGAACTGGATGCCGGGACAGAACGAATAGGAATAGCGGGGATAGGGGTGGTAGTGTTGAGTGGAATTGGTGCCACATCATTCTCATTAAACTCGGGATTTGGATTTTCTAATTCATTAGCCTTTCGTTTCTTTCCTAGTTCGAACTCGTCTTTTGTAATTTCCTGTATTTCTTCCTCGGGTTCACTTTCCTCCTCGGGTTCACTTTCCTCCTCGGGTTCACTTTCCTCCTCGGGTTCACTTTCCTCCTCGGGTTCACTTTCCGGGTTCTCTATAGTTGGTTCATCCGGAATTTGTGAGTCTTCCCCAAGGATATCATTTTCGTCATCGGACAGGTTAATGACTGGAACGCCATCTGAAGATTCTGATTCGGAGTCGTTGATTGTGATAACAATTTTTGAGCTCGACATCTATCACACAACAACTAACCCATTAGTACTTATATAATATTTACATATAAATTTTAACCAACAGTGATAAGCAATGGTTTTTTTTTTTTTTTTTTTTAAATCAGACCCGGTCAAAGTCCAGACTTACTAATGTATCCTAACGGCTTCTCGGTTAGACACACTAATGCAGACCTGGTTCGCTAAGACCAACGCTCTGATACCACATGTCATAACCCGTCCTTAACCATAAGAACGTGTTAGATAACGTATGATTTCATTGCGAGGTATTGACCTCTATATGCGACATTTTTAAAAAGGAAAACTGCATATATTATACATTACAAACCAAACCATTATTTTTGTTACAAGCTTTAGACAATAAAAAGATGATTATCGTTTAACGATAATCTTCGACTTACAAACTTTACAAATGATAATAACAACACGATTTCTAGCATATTTTACAACACACGTCCTCGGATATGCAGTTTTATTTTTGACACAAATATGAGTACGCATGATCCTGCTTAGATTCAACATAATGCAGCGGAAGCTTTAATTATCACCTGAGAATAAACATGTTTAAAAACGTCAACATAAAGTTGGTGAGATATAGGTTTAGTGCGCAGCAATATATATATAGACCACAAGATTTCGTATATAAACATTTCAATAAAAATATTCTAAGTGGTTGAGCACTTGGTAACCATACTTAACAATTAATCACGTCGCATATTCCCTTTAATATGAAATCTTACTACACTGTACCAAGTGTAGTCACGAAACGAAGTACTGTGCAACCGTTGAATACTGGTCGTCCAGTCCGATTGGGGTTGTCAGGCCCGATAGATCTATCAACAGGATTCGCGTTTACAATACCGCTGTAAATATTAGTTACCAAGCTACAGGGAAGTATGCCAGTGGTACAACTCAACGTAGAATATATTTTTCAGTTACTTGTGTCCATAATGTAAAACATAAAATACATGTATTCTCATCCCGAAATATTTAGAGTTTAAAAGTGGGACTATATACTCACTCTTGTCTTGATGATATATATATTTTGACTCGGTCTTCCGGTTGATATCACGAACCTATCCATATATAATATATCAATATGTTTTCATTTTAAAACAAACGTTATATATATATATACTTGTTATACTTTTAATATTTTGAATATTTCCTTAGTCCGTAGTTAGCATTCCGATGTTAGTAATTCAATTTTTAATGGTTCATTTTTAGATGTTTAATATACCCGCAATAAACAAAACCCCCAACGAAATAAATAAAACCCCATCGTATATGTATTGGTCGAGATTAATCTTGACCCATGGTACCGGTGTTGTCAAATGACGTGTTGCGTACATAAAGTACCGGTGTTGTCAAATGACGTGTTGCGTACAAACATGGGATCTTATGATTAATCTTCTCGTATTGTTTACGGGTGATCCTGAACCATATAAAATTATAAAATATCATGTTATCTTAGAAATATGTGATTTATATCATTTTTTTCCAATTGATCCCGTAGTTGAAATGATCTAGGATAACCAATTTTGTTTCGGTCATAGTTTCTTCGTTACAAATCCGTTTTCGTTGATTCAAATTGCCATCTTCTTGGATCGAGTTCTTCTTTAAGACTATGAACTGTAAATACCTTGGTTTGTATTCAAAATCATACGGCATAAGTGAAACATTAGTGAAACATATGAAGTTAAACATTTTTTTGTTACAACAAAATCATTTAATGACCATTTTTCTAAAAATACTTATACTTTGAAAAAAACAAGTTTTACCTTGTTAAATTAGTATATACATAAGTTATATTACAGGTCTTGAAGTATTTTAAAAGTTAAGTTAGAAGGATCTATTTAGTTTGCAAACAAGTTTGAAAACATTCAAACTATGTTCTTGTTGTTAAACTTTTGTACCACAAAATAAGATAGCTATATATATATGAATCGAATAAGGTTATGAACATAGATTCTACCTCAAGTTCCTTGGATGAAGTTGCTGTAAGAGAGAAGTAAGAAGCTAGAATCAAAAGGGTGATGGAAGTGGATGAAAGATTGGAAGTAAGTTGGTGTTCTTGGAGGGTTTTCTTGAAGTGTTGTTGTATGGTTTTCTTATGGTGTTTTAGTATGGTTTTTGAAGCTAGATCTTCTTGGAAACTTTGCTGAATTGATTAAGGGTTTTAAGGGTTGTGAAAGAGTGTGTGTTTAACTAAAAATGAGGTTAGAAAATGAACTAGAAATGGTGATACTTATAACCTAAAAAAAACATGTATCATGTAATACATGATAAGATTTTTAGTTTGTAATTTTGTTAATTAGTCAAGTAATCATCCAAAAGTAATTACCTAGCTCTAAGGGCATGAATAATGGCTGGTTAGGTGGTGATTTTGATGTGTATTTACTATTAGTAAATACGTATAGGAGCTAGGTATGATACGAGTACAAATACTCTAAATATACGTATAGAAATTTTGTGAAAAATGGAATGAGGATTCAAATATAGCTATCTTTTGTGAATACACTTATATGATTTTATGTATTTAAGTTCTTAAAAGTGATTAAATACATTACTTATACAATATATGTATAAACATTATAGTCTTAAGTATTTAAGTCAAATAACGTTACGTATTGTTATCGTTTTGAAAACTTAAGTTAGTAGTTTCAAAATACACATATAACTTGTTGTTATTAATACAAAATGAGATATTAAAACATTTATTAATCATGTTAAATATGTATATATACATTTATATACACAAACGTATAATTATCATATATTGTATAGTTCGTGATATCATCGGTCAAACTAGACGGTCAAACGTTGTGTAAAACTCTTTTCGGAAATATAAGTCTCGACAATTTGGATTGCTTATCATGTTGGCAAGGTTTAATTTATGTAAATATTAATCTTATAAGTATAGTATGATCGAAAAAGTGCGGGTCGTTACAGAGGTTGGTTCATATAAACCTCCTCATCCAATTCACCATTCAAGAATGCTGTCTTCACATCCATCTGGTGAATAACTAGATTGTGAATCGTAGCCAAAGCAATCAGCAGTCTAATGGTAGTGATACGTGCCACGGGAGCATAAGTATCAAAATAGTCAATTCCAGACTTTTGTCTAAAGCCTTGAATGACTAACCTTGCCTTGAACTTTTCAATAGTTCCATCCACCTTCATCTTCTTTTTGAAAATCCATTTGCAACCCAAAGGTTTGCAACCAGGAGGTAGATCAGCTAACACCCAAGTGTTATTGCCCATGATAGAATCTATCTCATCATTAATTGCCTCTTTCCAGAATGCAACATCCTGAGACCTCATTGCTTCATCATATGTTTTAGGATCATCATCAACATTGAAACAATACGAATATTGGGTAGAAACATCATCCCTAGAACCTTCAACTAAGTATAGTTGAAAATCTGGTCCAAATGATTTAGGTTTCCTTTTTCTTTTGCTTTTCCGAAGCTCAAGTGACTGATCAACGGCCTTTTCAGAGACTTCATCATTACAATCCTTATTGATTCCATTGTTACTTGGAATCATATCCTTTGGTCTAGGTATAGATGAAAATCGATTTTCATCAAAGATTGCATCCCTTGAATCAATCACGGAATTGATTGAGACAAACTCATTAGGCTCTATTACATAGAACCTATATGCCTTGGAATGTTCAACATATCCAACAAATATGCAATCTATACCTCTTTCACCTAAACTTTTCTTCTTGGGATCAGGTAGTCTTACAACCGCCCTACAGCCCCATACCCGAAGATAATTCAAGTTAGGTTTCCTTTTATTCCAAAGTTCATAAGGTGTAATCTTGTTTCTTTTGTTAGGAACTCTATTAAGCAAATAACAAGCTGTTAACATAGCTTCCCCCCAAAATCCTTCACTTAAACCCGAATAGGATAACATGGAATTAACCATTTCCTTAAGGACCCTATTCTTCCTTTCAGATATACCATTTTGTTGTGGAGTATAAGGACCTGTAGTCTCATGGATAATACCAACGGATTGGAAATACGATTGGTCAATGTATTCACCTCCCCTATCTGTTCTAAGTCTTTTAATCAAAGCCTTTTGTTGTAATTCTACTTCAGTTTTAAATATTTTAAATTTATCTAATGCTTCATCCTTAGTATGTAACAAATAAACATAGCAAAATCTAGAAGCATCATCAATAAAAGTCACAAAATATTTCTTGTTCCCTAAAGTAGGAGTAGCATGCAAATCACATAAATCACTATGTATTAATTCCAAAATTTCAGTATCACGATGTACATTTTGAAATGGTTTCTTAGTGATCTTTGTTAACATACACGTTTTACACTTTTCATTGTTCATGTCAAAAGCCGGTATTAATCCATCTTTAGACATATCTTGCATTCTTTTAAAGTGTATATGTCCTAGTCTAGCATGCCAAAGTGTAGAATTATTTATGCTAGAAGTAGATATAAAAGCAAAATTAACATTCAAGTGATTAATGTTAAGTCTAAACATTCTATTGCATAAATAACCAAAACCAACAACATACCATGTTTTGACAAAACAAACTTATCAGATTCAATCACTTGTTTATAACCACAACAATTTAACACACTACTGGAAATCAAATTTTTTCTTATTTGTGGTACATGCAAAACATCAAACAAACAAATAGTTTTTCCAGAACTAAAACACAAATCCACACTTCCACGTCCATGAACAGAGGCTGTTGACTCATTTCCCATATGAAGAATTGATCCATCAGTCACGGACTCGTAAGTCTTGAACCAAAATCTATCCTTGCATACATGGGTGGTGGCTCCCGAGTCAACCCACCACGCGACATCATCATCCTGCACAAAATAAGCCTCAGATATATATGAATCATAATAATTCTCATTTGAATTATTAAATATATTCTGACCTTTCGAGTTGTGGTTGTTTAAACCATTTCCCGAACCGCTTGTGCTAGATCCTTTGGCATTATTATTACCAAAATTAACCTTGCAATCCTTTTTCATGTGTCCAGTTTTACCACACTTCCAACAAGTCAATTTAGACTTCTTGTTCGGAATAGCCTTGTTATAACCTTGATGTTTACGTTTGCCCTTTTTGTCATTATTACTAGTGAACTTTTTATGTTCCACCATATTGACAACAGACGTACCAGCAACTTCGTTGCTCTTTGGCTTGTCATTATCCTGCAACCTGAGGGATTCCTCAATACGCAGATGACTACCCAACTCAACAAGAGTTAACTCCTCCTTCTTATGTTTCAAAGAATGTTTAAATTCTTTCCAAGATGGAGGTAGTTTATCAATTATGCTTGAGACTTGAATAGACTCATCCATGTTCATCTTATGTTGTGTGAATTGACCAAGTATACGAATGAGCTCATTGTATTGTTCCAAGACCGGTCTAGAATCGACCATCTTGTAATTATTAAAATTACTCACAAGGAACTTTTTACTAGAAGCATCCTCAGACATATACTTGGTTTCTAAACAGTCCCATAGTTCTTTAGAAGATTCAATATTTAGGTAAATATCAAAAAGGGAATCAGCCATACCATTGAGGATTAAACCTCTAGCGATGTAGTCATCGTTCTCCCACTTGCACCTTTTCCGAATTTGTTCAATAGTGGCATCATCACCATGATCTTCAGGAATTGGTGTGCTGAGTACGTACACCACACTCATGCTGCTCAGAAAGAAGTGCATCTTCTTTTGCCATCTCCTAAAATCAATTCCCTCAAACTTATCAAGTTTGGAGAAATTCGCCGTCATGTATTTCATCGTAGCCGCCATCGATTATAACAAATAATTACTTTCGATTGTTGGAGGTTTTATTAAATTCTTTCGTGTAGGGTAAATTAATCGATAGCCGGATAAATCACTGAATCGTGGTATCACTTTCCGAAAGTAATTATTCGACCCTTATAGCCTGGGTTACACGAATATCACTTTGGGATAAGACAGAGATTAAATTCTTGTTTTGGCAGAAACAAGAATTCCTTTTACAGAAGAATATTTTGGTGTTCGTAACTTGTATATATTTCTCATGCATATTGGTTAATATATTTATATACACCCTTAATAATGAAAGAGTCTTTTATTAAAATCAATTGGCCGATTGATTAATAAAAGTATCTTCTATAATATTCAAAAGTGGTTACAGGAAGAATATTTCTATAAACAAATATTATCACTTCCATCATTAAAGTAAAAGTTGTTACTTTTACAATAAACAAATATTATATTTTACAACTATCAAAGCATGAGTGATCACTTTATAATAAACAAGTATTATTCCTTCAACCACTAAAACAAAAGTGGGTGCAAGAATAATTCTTCCGTAATCACTCAAAATTGTGTTAAGTGTTTTCTTACTGCTGTCTCTTAAGAACCAGCACTGCAAAAGGACCAGCAGCGCAAAAATCAGCAAACAGGACCAACAGCGCAAAAGTCAGCATACAGGACCAGCAGCGCAAAAGTCAGCATACAGGACCAGCAGCGCAGAGGAACCAGCAAACAGGACCAGCAATGCAGAACAACCAGCACAAAACACTTAGCCAAATTTCAGCTTACTAAGAAAACTTAGTACTGAAAACACTTAGTCAAATTTCAGGTAGACCAAGTCATGATAGTAAATAATGGAAAATCACTTTTGGGTTCGGGTAATCTATCACTTAATGGGTGTACACTCCGTACCTCCAAACCCATTTACAAGTGTAGATTAAAATCCAAAATTACACTAAATTTACAACACATGTATGATCGGACCAGGAGCCTGGTTGTGAAGGTAAACAAATACTCTAGCAATTCCTAGTAATATTTGGTACCTTTGGTTCCAGTCCAAAAGAGTACACAGTGGATCTACAAACAAAGATCACAAAACATATGATTATCAAATTTCTAGCAAAAAGTTAAATACATGAGCTACCACTGTAATATAT
The DNA here is from genome assembly GCF_046630445.1 of Rutidosis leptorrhynchoides. NCBI lineage: Eukaryota > Viridiplantae > Streptophyta > Magnoliopsida > Asterales > Asteraceae > Rutidosis > Rutidosis leptorrhynchoides. The sequence continues at coordinate 25,400,720 of NC_092342.1, forward strand.
GATATAAAATTTACCAAAGGGACATTGGTCAAGTGGTATCAAATTCCAATCATGAGGTTGTCGTTTCAAGTTTAAGGGTGGGGACATATTCGTGAAAATATGTATAAATTTGTAGTGGACTGTGTGAATTATTGTCTTTAAAAATATATATCTAATATGGAGTATAGGATTTTTATAAGAAACGATTTAAAAGTAAGAGTTCATACCATGTAACATGCTATGCAGGGTTTTACGCGAAGCCAAATTATAGACGAGAAGCATTATTGGTCCTTGAATGCAATATCCAACCAACTCAATCAAATTCTTATGTTTAAGCTTTACAAGTATTGATACTTCATTCATAAGATGTTTATACAGTACTTCATCTACACCTTGTTTATTTTTAACTAGATTGTCAAGTTGAAACATAGAATCAGAATGAGGTCCAAGAATTGTAATAGCTTGTCCATATTGTAGCCTTCCCTGAAATTAGGAGAAACCAATCTGAAACATTTAGCAAATCAGGGAAAAAACTAGAGTAAAAGGAAGTATCAGATACCTTGTACATGGAACAATATCCCCGAACGAAAATATTATTAGCTTCAGAGAAATTATCAGTTGCAAATTTGATAGTGTCAAAATGGAACCTACGTAATTGTTGGTTTTCATCTAGAAGAGTACTGAGGTATAGTTCCACGAATTTTAAACTTCTTGCTTCAACTAAAAGTTCAACGAATAACATGTAACTAAACAAAAATAATAATAATAATAATAATGTACATTTTTTGCTGTAAATAGGTACATTAATCTAAGGAAAAACAAATTGAAAAGAACATGATAATATGATACCTAGGTTTTCCCAATTGGAAGGAAAGACAGATGTAGAAATCTTTTTCCCAAATATTGTCATGCCTCAGGCCTGCAATTTATCATCTTCTTTCACCTGTAAAGCTAGGATATACTCAAGGGCCGAAACAACCTGACCCATTGTAGGGCGCTGTTTCGGATGGTTATGCAAACACCCAACCGCTAGCTGCGCAAACTCTTTTAAACATCTAGAAGATATTTTGTCACTTATATTGTGATCAACGATTTGCTTTAGCCTACCTTCTTTGATACAGTCTTGTACCCAACATGCTAACCCCCATTGATCCTCATCAAGACTTCTATCTACTGCTCGTTTCTCACACAAGACTTCAAATAGTACCACCCCAAACGCATATATATCAGACTTTCGGGTTAGCCTACCCGTCTGATAATAATCAGGATCTAGATATCCGAATGTACCTTTCACTAGAGTGTTGACACCAGTATCTGTCTGATTTATTGGACCTATCTTGGACAGCCCAAAGTCTGAAATCTTAGCAGCCCAATTGTCGTCCAACAGTATATTTGAGCTTTTAACATCCCTGTGTATCACTCCATGATTTATACCTGTACCCGTGTGAAGGTAATCTAACCCACGAGCAGCCCCTATACATATTTTTAGCCTTCGAACCCAAGTGAGAAGAGCTCGTAATTTGTGGAGATGATCTTCAAGGGTCCCTCGAGGCATAAATTCGTAAACAAGTATCATCTCTTGCACATCATTGCAATAACCAATCAAAGACACTAAATGACAGTGCCTCAACTTAGAAAGCATCTTAACTTCTGCCCAAAATTCGAGTGCTCCTTGATTGGAAGTTGTATCCAGTCGCTTTACGGCAACATCCAAACGAGTTACCCCATTAGTAATTGTTCCTCTATAAACCTTGCCAAAACCCCCACGTCCGATAACCAGCGATTCATCAAAGTTATCAGTTACTAACTGAATCTCGGCAATTGTAAACTGACGACATGGGTACTGTAATGACTCTAGGGATATGGAGGTTTCAGCATCCACACCGGACATGGTTATTGACATGATCTTTTAATACAATAATTGTTGATGATGATCTTCTAATACAATAAATGATGATGATATGGGCTTTAGTGTGAAATGAGAGACTTATAAATTGATTACAGAGTATAATTTTGTCATAATAACTACTAGTGACTAACATGGTTTCCAAGAAATTACACGGATATGACACTGTCAACTTCACATGTTGTCGTGTTGTATTGGTCAATTGTCAACACACAAAAAAGAAAGAACAAATTAAAAAGATAAACATAGATCCAAAGTGTTTCTACACGAAGGTTCCTTTTTTTTTTTTTTTTACTTTTCTTGATTGCATTCACTTTCAATCTTCAAAAGTAACAACCACAATTAATTAATAACCATTTGTTTTTAGGTTTAAAAAATTTAAGCTGGAGGTTGTAATAAAAATGACATATACCTTTTGTTTGACCTATCCCTTTCCTGGAGGTTGTAAAAGAAAATAGAAGCTGGAGCTTGCAACTCAAATTCCTGCTATTTAATTTTGTTTAATTTACTCCTTTAAACAGAAATTATTCTGAATCCTTCAATTTATCATCATGATCATTCACTCGCTCAAACGACGAATTCCTGTTCGTCTCAATAACATCAATTTTCTCTTTATTCTCAGACTCAATTTCAATTTCTTAAAACCTCGTTTTAATTCCACAACTTTATTATTCAATTCTAGTGAATTAGACATTGATGAAATTAAATCATGTTGTAGCCTACATACCTCATATTTAAAACTTTCAATCTCATCTTCAAGTTGCTTGCTTTTAACAACTGATGATTGCTTACCGTTAACAAGTAATGGTTTGTCTTGCTCAACAACTGAAATTGAAACAATGTTTGCTCGAGAATCTTGCTCCGGTGATGATATTTCGACGTTTACATCGCCGTGACGTTAACGACTGTTTATCAGAAGCCCTAGCTAGGGTTTGTACGGTTTCGAATAAGTTTTAAACAAACCGCATCGAATGATTCTGAAATTCTAGGGATTTTTAGTTGAGGTACAGTCGTTAATTCTTACAACGTTGTTGAACACGAGTGAACATCAACAAAAAAAACAGAGATCAAAATTGTGTTTTTATTTTTGGTGTGTGCGCCATTGAATCAGTTATGTATAGTACATGTATATACATTATTGTTTGTAAAGAGAAATAGTTGAATTGACAAATATACATTCACAGTTACTTTATTTGATCCAACCACCCCCTAGTGAAATTTTAGACTACCGTAACTGAAATTGATTGACCCAACTTGATCAAGGTGACCACCTAAGTTTAAAAAAAAAAAAAAAAAATACATGAACCACCCGTGTAATTTGAAATAAACCACATGTAGTACTTGGAAGCAATCTCTTTATCTGTCGGACATAGAGAACTTTCTTTACTTTTAGAGTGTTTCAATCGGAGTAGAGAAATGACTTCTCTTTATTCAAAGATAGAGATAAGATTGTCTACAGTTGCGTAACCAGGATTATAACTCGTTGGTGTCATAAAATAACGTCAAAATGTATTAAGTTGCAAAAATTATCGACAAATTAGGATTATGTACAAAATAAAAAATCAAGTTAGTTTCAATCACAACTATCCCTACGATATTTCATTCGTTGGTAACGATTCATAATTGTTTCATATGTAACACTAGCAAGCACTTTTCTTTCTATGACATCAAGAAGACAACCATTCAAAATTTCATCATTCACTCAATTACGTAAATCTGATTTTACAAGCTTTATTGTCAGAAAATACCTTGGCCATTACAACAGGCAAAACACCTCTCTATTGTGTTATTATTATTATTATTATTATTATTATTATTATTATTATTATTATTATTATTATTATTATTATTATATGAATATGAAATATGAAATATGAATATGAATAATTATAAAACTCCATTTTGTTTCGCAAACTTAGGTAACACCAACGATTTTTATTTGTTTTACTAAAATTGATAATTGGGCTGTATATAGTAATAAACAATTAAGTTACGTAACTGCATTTTCAAATCAAGATATCCAATAGGAAAATTGTATTAAACATATAAACTTTTGTTTAGTGGGTCGTGAGATTATTAAAGTGGGATGCATCATGCATGCGTTGGGGTCAATTTTTAAGAATCTACAAATTCCACCTACTAAATTGTGTAAACTACTAGCAGACCATTTTATTTTTATTTCGATGGTGTCATTTGACCACACCAAGTAACATGTGGCTCCGCCACTGATTGTTTACGTCTCACATCTTCATAATTCACGCATGTGAGATTGGATTTGTTATTGTTGTATCAACTACATAAATTATTATTATAAACTATACAAATCTAGTATCATCAAATTGTATGAAAAGAATATTCACACTTTTTTCAAAGGGAACACATTACCCGATACGAATTTTACAAGAATATATACATAATATTCACTAAATCATGAACCCAGGTTCTCAAGTCAAAGGGGTATCTCGATGCCCCAAGGCCTCACCTTTTGGTATTCACACTTATCAGAGTGTGTGAATAAATGAGATGTAACAAATTTACTCACAATTCTAAAAGTGATTAAATTTGTCTTTATATACACTAATAAGTGTGTAAATTTTCTTAATATCAACCAGCAACAACAGATCTCGAACAATACCTCATACGATTTGCTAATCAATCAGCCAAAATCTTAAGCACAAAATATCTAGATGCTCTCAGAAGAATGAAACATGAAACTCGGTTTACAATATGTAACTGAAACAAATATATAAATCTAAAATCACATTAAGATGATATGGTTATCTAAAAGTCAAAATTAAGAAAGATAAATATGAGAGCAAAATATGATCTGATTGAATATGAACTCGGAGAAAAACTGCCACCAACCCTATTTGATATCGAATTGAAGATGGAAGATTGAAGAATACTAGCTTTGGGCCCTTTAATCCCATCAACAGCATTCAAGCCCCTTTCAACTCTTCAAGACCAACTCAGCAACCCTTCTAGTTTCCTTTATGCCCAATCCAGTCCTTCAATTTCAGCAATTCCTTGATTGATTCTAAAATAAACTAGAAAGAACAAATAAGTAACAAGATCGTTATAAATGCAAAAGTCTTTTATATTCCCAAAATAAGCTTGCATAAATTTAAATAAAGTGTGAATATTATTTCTCTACAGTTCTATATGTGAAAGTTTAATAATATTCTACATTTATAAATGTAAAATATATATGCATATTTATAAGTTGGAGAAATTTAATAAAAAATTCACACTTTTTTTATAAGTTGGAGCAATTCCTTGTATTTTTTTTAGATGAACTGGTGGTACATGTGGGTGTTCATATTTGTATTTGTATAGTCAATAAATTTCAACACGTGACAAAATGATAAAAAAAATAAAAGAAAAATTACCATGATGTGCTATAACTTGAGTTAACGAAAAAAATTAATGGTCGTCGGCTATAGGGACGGTTCGTGCAAAAGATAAATCATGAGGACGAGAAATGCAAAAAAAAAGTATTTAAGGATCCGAAGTGAAACTTTGTACAAATCACAGGGATGAACTGTGTAATTGTTTTTATAATTATAGAACAAGTTTCTCGAGTTTGATGCATTGGTGATGCAATAATAGTCTAAGGGGGCGTTTGGTTCGTGGATTTCAATTCTCAGGATTTGAAATCCTGAGATTTGAAATCTTATATTCTGTTTGGTTCGAGGTTTTCAAATCTCAAATTTGTAATGCGAACCCGAACGGGAACGCGATCGCAAAACAAAAACCCGAAATCGAAACGTGAATCCAAAACGAGAATGCGACCGTGATACGCGAACCCGAAACCGAAATGCGAACCCGAAACTGAAATGCTAACCCGAATGGACAACGAAACGCGAACCCGAAACGCGAGCCCGAATCGCGGTATCCGAAATGTGAATCCGAAACTCGAACCCGAAACGCGAACCCGAAATGGAGCCCGAAACTCGAACCCTAAACGCGAACCCGAAACGGGAATCAGAAAAGCGAACCCGAAACGCGAACCCGAAACTCGAACCCGAAACGTAAATCGTAAACGTAAAATCATAGAACATGAGATTTCAAATCCCTCATATATACAAAGGATTTTCAAATCCTTCATCTATGAAATTTCAAGGGATTTGAAATGCAAATCCCACGAACCAAATCCTCCAACCAAACATGGAATTTCATGAAATTTGAAATGCAAATCTCACGAAATCTCACGAACCAAACGCCCATAAGCTACAGAAAGATGATGGGTAAGGATGAGTAAGCAAGATTAAAAAACCAACTTTGACTAACTTTTAAAAGATTAATTAATAATTACATTTTTATGTTTTAATATTAATATCTAATTTATTATATAATAAAAATTAAATTAATACTCCAGTAAAACCCCTTTCTCTCTATCTTCCTTCCATGATCCATCCATATCCATCCCATATCTTCTATATCTATATCATCTATCTATATCTTATCTATATCTGTATACGTAATAAATTAAAATTTATTTCACTCCATCTATCCCTCTCCCATTCATTTCACACACCTCTAACCCAAAATCTGACGCCACCGCCTCCATCGCCGCCGCTGCCTGCCACTTTGCGCCGCACAAACCGGCGTATGTCCTTTTTATTGCTTAACGTACAAACCGGAGATGCACAAGTTACAATCAAACAAAGCTTAATACCAGCCCCTTGTTTTCATTTCTTGTTTTCTCTCCAGAACACCCAAAGCAAAAACAAAATTTTGTCTTTTTATTATGAAACTCATTTCCAACAACTTAATCCATTTATCAACAAGTGTGTTACACTGATCTTGGCCGGTCGTTATTTTGTTCTTTAGGTGGTTTTTACTGATCTAGGGTTTTGTTTTGTTAAGAATATTGTGTGTTTGAGAAATTATACTGTAGAATTTGTTGTTTGAAAGGGATGTACGTGTGTGTAAATTATTTAATTTTACTAATGTAAATAATATTAAGATGTTGTTTTTTGCACTTTCATCAAGTACAAGACTACAAGAGATGATACTTTTTTCAGTTACCCCCTTTTTTTCTATCTAAGATTAAGATCTAGTCTAGTGATATAATTGAAATTAAATCCATGTATCCAAAACAAGAAAAAGTTGATATGATGGAAGTTTATGCATATATTGATGAGCAGGAAAACCGTCAAAGTACTAGTTTAGATGCATTGGGTACAACTATGATGACAAGCACCGATAATCAAAAAGGGATCTTCAAGGAGATTGATGTTAAACCACAACAACAAATTTTACTACCAGAATTGAATGATCCATCCTTTTTTTACAAAGATCAGTTCCCTCAAATTCCTGACTTTCGACGCATGTCTTCTTCATCGTCGAATCCCACGCCTACGAAGCCGATTTCCTCGGCCCAGTCATGGGCCGTGTTGAAGTCGGAGTATGTGACCAAAGAAGAAGATGCCCCTTTTGTATTGACAACGGCCGCGGGTGTTGAACACGGTGGTATTCAAATGCCGCGACCGTTGGAGATGACCAAAGATGAAGTTGCTCTCGTTGTGTCAACAATAGCCGCGGTGTTTGAACATGGTGGTGTTCAAATGTCGTGCCCGTTAGATATGACCAAAGAAGAAGGTGCTCCCTTTGTGTCAACAATGGCCGCGGGTATTGAACATAGTGGTATTCAAATGCCGCGGCCGTTGGATATGACCAAAGAAGAAGGTGCTCCCGTTGTGTCCACAACGGACGCAGGTTTTGAACAGGGCGGTGTTCAAAAGCCCCGGCCATTGGAGATGACGGATGGTAGTGGTACTATTGACTGCATGAATCTTATTGAAGGGAATGAGATGGGGGACCCTTGTTCGATTTTCGAACACGATTCCCAGAAGTTGCAACAAGAACAAGGTGGTGGTGGCGTTGCAATTGGAATTGGTAACCAGAGTGAGGTGGTGCAAGAGAGTGAGATGAATGAAGAAGGTGATGGTGGACGGTTAGATGAACTCGGGACCATGTTTTCTGATTGGTTGAAATCGAACAAAGAAGTTATATCAATCAAAGATATGAGTAACATTAAGTTAAAAAAATCGACAGTTGAATGTGCTTCAAAGACATTTGGATCCTCAAAAGAAGGAAAAAAGCAACTGCTCAGATTGATACTTGAGTTGGTGCAACAGCACCAACTACAAAAGAAAAATAGCGGCTGCGGCGAATTACTCACTTCAGCCGCTACAGGGGTCAACATGACACAAATCCTAAATCAGACCCAAATCCCAAACGAAACCCAAAACCATATACAACATTACCAAGGACTCCCACTGCAGCCGCACGACCCGCACCAGGTTACCATGGTGGGGTCTCCAACTAAAGAAGAGCGTAAGCAACGAATGGCCAGTCAGTGGCAGACGTATTTTAACCATCATTCAATGATGGTTGATAATGATTGCTCTGGAAAATCGTACCGTGGAAGTTGGCCATCACCACCTTCCACCACCACCGTTCCACCGCCGCCTATGGAGCGGTCGTCCTCCATACCGTCTCAGTCTGGTGACCGTCTAACTAAACAAAATTCATTTGATAAATGTCAGGTGTGCAATTGAATGAATTATGATGTAGTTTTCGGATATATGTTTTTGAGTTATGGTTGGAAATTTGGTTTATTAGATTTTTTAATGTGATAAGTAGGGTGTAAAGAGTTGGAAGGATTTGAAGTTTCTGTTTCGGAAAATATTGAGGAATACTGATGTTGGAAGTCTTGGGAGGATTGTACTGCCTAATGTATGATCTTCGATTATTTATAACATTTAATTATTAATATGTTTTATGAATTCAAGTTTATCATTATATTGTAATGTTATATGATATATTTGTGCTTGAATTTAATTTAATCAACAGAAAGAAGCTGAGAGTAACCTACCTGATCTCGACTCGGGAGATGGAATTTCGATTGCTATGGAGGATGTTGGGACTTCTCAAATGTGGAATATGCGTTATCGGTACATACACTATCTTTGATCTTGATACGATGCTAATTTCAATTAGAAGACATGAAATGCCCTAAATTATTTTGATTTAAGTTCAATTTTTAAGCATGAACTAAGTTATTTTTGGTTTCTTTTGAATTTTGGAGCTTCAGGTTTTGGGAAAATAACAAAACCCGAATGTACTTCCTAGAGAACACAGGTTTGAATATCATTTACTGCTTTGCACTAATATTCGTAATTAACGTTTGGTAAGATTTGCCTTTTGAATACATCTTCTAGAACTCACCGAAAACATTTCGAGTTTTCGACTCAATAATTGCCCTGTAGTCGTTGTTTTATTAATTAGTAAATAGATCTTTTTTTATGTGCTGATAGATCAAGTGCCCATTTCAATTGTAAATATTTCTCTTGTGGTTACCGTCCATTTCATGGGCCTTGGAGGCTTCGGACGTCTATGCGTTTGAGCCTCACTCAAGCGGGTTTTACCACATGCGATACCCGTATTGATTCGTCGTCCTGAGGGGCGTTAGGACTGTAATAGTTCGTCCAAGGAAATGATCCGGTGGGTGGGTTCTGACATCGCGTTCGGACCCCGTCAGTGACTCTAACCGCACTTAAAAAAAAAGTGCCACATGAAAAAAGCTACGATCCATGTATGTTCAGTCCATCAGTTCTGTTACTTTTATTCTTTATGCTGATTCTGATTCTGTGTTTACGTTTCAGGTGATTTCGTGATAGCAAATGGGCTTCAAGTGGGAGATTTCATAGTGCTATACTCCGATATCAAGCGGGGAAAATACGTAAGTGTGTACACGAATTGAACATTTCTTCTTGATCGTTATATAATTCTCCAGAACCAAAATGTTACAAATGATTCCTTAATTACAAGTGAACCTATGCAAACCACAGACTGGATTTAAGCATGTGCAAGGTGTGCGCTGCACGTGGTCCGTAATCCAAAAGGGCCTATGATATATCGTAGCATGCACGTTACTCTTTTTTTTTTTTTTTTTTTTTTTTAATGTTAATAATCCAAACTTCAAAGGAACCTCCCAGCCGAATAAAAGAGGCCCGATCATTTTTGTATTATTTAACTTGTAAATGCAAAACTTTGTTATACAAAAAGCCTACTTTTACTTATTTTTGAACAGTGCTCATAAAAAATTGACAGTAAAGCCTTGTTGTTAAATGTACGTTTGAGATTCTAAAAGCCTATCAATTGTTCGGTAGAAGTTCAATTACACCATCTCGTAGTGCAAAATAAATACCTTATGTATGTATTAACACATTGGGTTTATGATTATGATTGTATATGCGTGCAGTTAATTAGGGGTGTGAAGATACGGCAACAAGCCAGAGATGAAAACGAGGTCAAGAGATCTGGTAAAAGAAGCTATTGGGGCACATCCTAATCTGTGAAAAGCTCACCCTCGTCACTTGCTACGATAACCATTATTTATGTAACTTTAACATGCAACATTGTCATCATACAGGAATGTGGGAGCCGAATTCATGTGTATGGGTCGGTAAAACCTCCCTCACATTCTTTTTACAGAGTCGGGATCGAACCCTTGACCTCAACCGTGCCCAATACTCGAGGTATTGGGGTTGAACCGTTGGGCCACACAGGTGGTTTTATTCATTATTCATTTTCTGTAGAGTATTACGTGTTGTTCGCTATATTTGATTGTTACGTATCAATTTTTGAACTTGTGTTTGTTAAATTTGTATTTGATGAAAGTTTATATGCAATTGAGAAGTCAAAGTTTGCCTTCTCCACTTTGGTATACCAAATACGAATTGATAAGTGACTTTATATAAAAGTACATTGTACCATTAGTCAATAAAATAAGTGACTTTGTACAAAGTACATTGTACTATCAGTCAATCAAATTTCTTCCATCTGGATATTGTACTAACTAAACCTAAGCCAACTTTGATTTGCTAATAAATCTAAGTTATACTCATATTTTTATTCTCCGCTTCCTATTTCTTACATTTTTGCCATTGTTATCGTATGAGAAAATATATATATAAAAAAATAACTGCATAAGTTTCAAGTTCTTGAATTTTCGTACAAAAAATAAGAAAACAAGAAGCTAGAGAGACAGCAGAGCACACAAACTCCTGTTATTTCTTGCCTATTTTCTCCAAATAACATGAAAAAAAATAATAAAAAAACTCTACAATCAAATCTCTAAAACAGTAAGGCCACACCATCTACTAACTTCCATTTTTACCAGCATTCGACGAGGAAGAATACAACAGCGACGACGCAGAGAAGCTCGAGGTATTGCTTTCAATGTACAACGACTTCATTGCATCCTTCGACGGGCCCACTCTCACCTCGTGCTCTTCTTCTCCTTTAACACCTGCATCCAACGACCCTTTAAGGGTCATCGTAGGCTCGGGTTTTGAACCATCTTCTCTATCTTGTCTAATCTCCTTTAACATCGCTTCGATGTCTTTCATTGACGGCCGATCATCAGGTGCTGGTGCAACACAAAGTAAGGCCACACCAATGGTTTGCATCATCTCTTCGAGCTCAGGTTCGGGCCGGGCCTGTAAGCTTAGGTCCAACACTTCGACCCCACCTCGTTTTCGTCTAACCCAGTCCACAATGTGGAGCCCGTCTTCTATGGTGGGATCGATTGGTTGCTTTCCGGTTAGTACTTCTAGCATAACCACGCCAAAGCTGTACACATCGCTCTTTTCGGTTACTTTCATCATGTACCCGATCTCTGCAAATATTATAAATAATTATTTTTGACAAAATAAAACTATGATGACGTTCAAATATTTAATAACCCTAAAAATGTAATACTCCTACTTGACTAGTTATGCTTTTCAAGATCACAATCAAGATTGAAATTGGGTGGAGACGGTCGGGACCTTAAAGGGCCGAGACAGTTGAGACGGAGTCGAGACAGTCGTTGACTAATGTTGACTTTTGAATATAAAAATATAAAAATTTATATACATATGTTAAAGCCAAAACTTCCATTGACTAATCTGTATCTATAAACGCAATCAACGTTAATTTATTACAAAAAAGAAAAAAAAAAATCAGACTAAAATATGACCATTTTAACTGATTTGTCCAACTTTCTAACTTTTAACCGACTTTTCCCGACCCTGACCCAACTTTTGACCGATAGTCACTAATTTGTACTTATGACCGATAGTCACTGATTTGTAATTCTGTACTTTTGACCGAGACAGGATGGGCTAGTCACCAGACCGGCGCAACGGCATGAGACAGGGTCGTTTGCAACCATGATCACAATAAACTGTGACTCGATATATTTTTCAAGTTTATATTTGCATGTCAACTCGAATTACTTTGCAGTCTTATATTAATTGGTCAACAAGGATATTTCAAACAAAGATGGAACTAACCTGGAGCGATGTAGCCAAACGAACCAGCAACCGTGCTTGAAGACCGGGCAAAATCTCTATCATCAACAAGTTTCGCAAGGCCAAAATCAGCAATATATGGTTCAAAATTAAGCCCTATAAGAATATTATTCGCCTTAATATCCCTATAAACAATCGGAGGAACACAATCATGGTGTAAATAAGCCAATCCTTGAGCCGAACCCAATATTATCTGATACCTTAAATTCCATTCTAAACAACAACCACTATTTCCATGTAGCAAACTACCTAAACTTCCATTAGGCATGTGATCATACATAAGCAGCCTCGTGTTTCGGTTCCTGCAACAACCCAAAAACCTAACTATATTCTTGTGACGAATTAACCCTAACGTTTTAACTTCAGTCGAAAAAGAATCGCGAACTGTACTCGAAGGTGCTCGATCATTGTCACAATATGTCGCCGCCATTGTTGTGGGCCATAGTTTCTTGACGGCGATCGCTTCACTACGATCGAGATCTACGCGATAAACTACACCTGAAGACCATTTTTCGATCACATTGGTGTCAACCAAAGATCTTAGTATTTGGTCTATTGTGAAACTAAGCTTTTGAAACGGTGTGAATTTCCAATTTGATGAACTAAAGTTTCCCGTTTCGGAATCGGTATCTTGCGGTTTACCTTTCGGGACCCGGTAAACAGCTATTAAACCAAGAATTACTAATAACACAGCTAACACTGCTAATAAAGCAATCACAATTTTTAGCTTCTTTGACTGCCCAAAACCCTTTTTGTTAGACTCATGTTGACCGAGAAAACATGACTTAAATCCCAACGGGCATAGCCCGTTGTTTCCCGCTAATTCTTGGACAGATAACTATCGGAAAAGCTTGGTGTCGGGTAAAAAACCGGTGAAATTGTTGTAAGAAACGTTTAAAGAGACGAGATTTACGCGACCTGTTTATGACCAAGGTACACAACCATACCTGCATTAACCAAGTTACAAAATCAACTTACTTTTTACTGTTTTGAGCTGAGATTACAAGAGTTGACTGCATATGACATATTTTGACTTATTTCACCAATTGGTCAATATTGGTCAATGCATTCATAGTAGCAGTTATAATGGAACATTTTAATATAACATTACAGCAGAATATCAAAACAGTAAGCAGAAGATCAACCACAATCAACAAAATAACCAAAATCCATAAAGGCATTAAACAGAACTTGATCAAAAAACATAGTCTTAACTATTGTACTGAATCAAAATACATGTTCAAAAGACAACTTCCACAAAAGAAAAAGACAAGTTCAACAATAGTTGCTGAAATTATTAAAAAAAACTATAAAGACAAGTTCAAAGAGCTGCAGTTTAAGCAAGTTTTTTTTTTTTCTGTTTTTTTTTTTTTTTTTTTTTTTTTTTTTTTTCACTTAAGTTGTAGCAGCAGAATACTTTTTAACAATCATACTGTGTAACATTTATGGATAAACATATGCAGTAGAATATATATAGATATAAAACTTGAAAAAGTGGATTAACACATGAAAAAAATAAACATAACATACCATACGATTCCATCAATTTATCGATCCCATAGACGATTCTGATCGAATAGAATGAATCAATTGGCATCTTAGTTGTGTTTGTTCGTATTATTTTTTGGCTTTTTGTTAAAGTCGATTGTAGAAGTAGGGTTTACGTACGTGACATGATGACTATACGTCGTAGGGTTTGATTATGAATGCAACAGTGTTTTGTATTATACAACAGACGTGGGTTTTTCCAGGAAATAAAAAGTTGTGTGGACAAATTTTTTTTTTGAAAGGCAAGCTTGCATCAGTCCGGACCGAAGTCTAGTCATCATTTACACACACACGCGCTTTCGGGCAGGAAACCCGAACCACACTCTGAGGATCCGACCCTTAAACCATCCCGAGGGGCAGGCGGGCCGGACCTTAGTCCCGGAGCGGGTCGGTAAAACATTCCCTTTGGGCCACCTTCAAGGAATATATTTCAATTCCTAGAGCGGGTGACGAGGTTCGTGTAGTGACCCGAACTTTTCCATGTTTATATATATTAATTGAGATTGATATTTACATGATTAAATGTTTCTAACATGTTAAGCAATCAAACTTATTAAGACTTGATTAATTGAAATATGTTTCATATAGACAATTGACCACCCAAGTTGACCGGCGATTCACGAACGTTAAAACTTGTAAAAACGACATGACAATATATATATGGATATACATATGGTTAACACGAGATTATGATAAGTAAGTATCTCCATAAGTATATTAACAATGAGTTATATACATATAAACAAGACTACTAACTTAAGAATTTCGAAACGAGACATATATGTAACGATTATCGTTGTAACGACATTTAAATGTATATATATATATCATATTAAGATATATTAATATATCATAATATCATGATAATATAATAATTTAACATCTCATTAGATATAATAAACAATGGGTTAACAACATTAATTGAGATCATTAACTTAAAGGTTTCAAAACAACACTTACATGTAACGACTAACGATGACTTAACGACTCAGTTAAAATTTATATACATGTAGTGTATTTAGATGTATTAAAATACTTTTGGAAGACTTCAAGACATATATTAAAACACTCATACTTAACGAAAATGGTTACAGTTACTTTCTCATTCTTTTCTTTCATCAAGAATTCTAGTCGTATTCTTACCCGTATTATACACAGCTTCAAAACGTACTTACGATGGGTATATACCAATAGGAACTAGCATGGGATTCCACTCTTGATTATGTCATGTATGACTAATCAATTTTAACTTCTACCATGAGCTAGTCAACTAACTAGAACTCCTTTTAACCCCACTCACCACTCACCAATTACCACTCATCATTCACTCCATTTCACTTCCAATTCTCTTTCTAATTCTCTCTCAACACACACACACACACTATTATGAACGTATTTTTCCAGTAGTTAATCATCATCTTCATCAAAAATCACTTCAAGAATCAAGCTATAATCATCATAGGAAGAACACTTCAAGAACACTTCAAAAATCCCTTCAAGTTTACTAATTTACTTCCAAGCTTTCTAATCCATTCCAAGTAATCATCTAAGATCAAGAAACCTTTGTTATATACAGTAGGTTATCTTTCTTATTCAAGGTAATATTCATATTCAAACTTTGATTCAATTTCTATAACTATAAACTATCTTAATTCGAGTAAAAATCTTACTTGAACTTGTTTTTGTGTCATGATCCTACTTCAAGAACTTTCAAGCCATCCAAGATCCTTTGAAGCTAGATCATTTCTTTTCACTTCCAGTAGGTTTACCTACTAAACTTGAGGTAGTAATGATGTTCATAACATCATTCGATTCATATATATAAAACTATCTTATTCGAAGGTTTAAACTCGTAATCACTAGAACATAGTTTAGTTAATTCTAAACTTGTTCGCAAACAAAAGTTAATCCTTCTAACTTGACTTTTAAAATTAACTAAACACATGTTCTATATCTATATGATATGCTAACTTAATGATTTAAAACCTGGAAACACGAAAAACACCGTAAAACCGGATTTACGCCGTCGTAGTAACACCGCGGGCTGTTTTGGGTTAGTTAATTAAAAACTATGATAAACTTTGATTTAAAAGTTGTTATTCTGAGAAAATGATTTTTATTATGAACATGAAACTATATCCAAAAATTATGGTTAAACTCAAAGTGGAAGTATGTTTTCTAAAATGGTCATCTAGACGTCGTTCTTTCGACTGAAATGACTACCTTTACAAAAACGACTTGTAACTTATTTTTCCGACTATAAACCTATACTTTTTCTGTTTAGATTCATAAAATAGAGTTCAATATGAAACCATAGCAATTTGATTCACTCAAAACGGATTTAAAATGAAGAAGTTATGGGTAAAACAAGATTGGATAATTTTTCTCATTTTAGCTACGTGAAAATTGGTAACAAATCTATTCCAACCATAACTTAATCAACTTGTATTGTATATTATGTAATCTTGAGATACCATAGACACGTATACAATGTTTCGACCTATCATGTCGACACATCTATATATATTTCGGAACAACCATAGACACTCTATATGTGAATGTTGGAGTTAGCTATACAGGGTTGAGGTTGATTCCAAAATATATATAGTTTGAGTTGTGATCAATACTGAGATACGTATACACTGGGTCGTGGATTGATTCAAGATAATATTTATCGATTTATTTCTGTACATCTAACTGTGGACAACTAGTTGTAGGTTACTAACGAGGACAGCTGACTTAATAAACTTAAAACATCAAAATATATTAAAAGTGTTGTAAATATATTTTGAACATACTTTAATATACATGTATATATTGTTATAGGTTCGTGAATCAACAGTGGCCAAATCTTACTTCTCGACGAAGTAAAAATCTGTGAAAGCGAGTTATAGTCCCACTTTTAAAATCTAATATTTTTGGGATGAGAATACATGCAGGTTTTATAAATGATTTACAAAATAGACACAAGTACGTGAAACTACATTCTATGGTTGAATTATCAAAATCGAATATGCCCCTTTTTATTAAGTCTGGTAATCTAAGAATTAGGGAACAGACACCCTAATTGACGCGAATCCTAAAGATAGATCTATTGGGCCTAACAAACCCCATCCAAAGTACCGGATGCTTTAGTACTTCGAAATTTATATCATATCCGAAGGGTGTCCCGGAATGATGGGGATATTCTTATATATGCATCTTGTTAATGTCGGTTACCAGGTGTTCACCATATGAATGATTTTTATCTCTATGTATGGGATGTGTATTGAAATATGAAATCTTGTGGTCTATTGTTACGATTTGATATATATAGGTTAAACCTATAACTCACCAACATTTTTGTTGACGTCTAAAGCATGTTTATTCTCAGGTGAATATTAAGAGCTTCCGCTGTTGCATACTAAAATAAGGACAAGATTTGGAGTCCATGTTTGTATGATATTGTGTAAAAACTGCATTCAAGAAACTGATTTCGATGTAACATATTTGTATTTTAAACCATTATGTAATGGTCGTGTGTAAACATGATATTTTAGATTATCATTATTTGATAATCTACGTAAAGCTTTTTAAACCTTTATTTATGAAATAAAGGTTATGGTTTGTTTTAAAAATGAATGCAGTCTTTGAAAAACGTCTCATATAGAGGTCAAAACCTCGCAACGAAATCAATTAATATGGAACGTTTTTAATCAATAAGAACGGGACATTTCAGTTCGAACCCGAGACCTCTAGCCCTGCGAGTACACAAGTGTAACCGCGGTACCGCTGGACCGAAGATCCGTTGGTGTGTGGACAAAATTACCCTCACATGTTTGGCAAGTGAGTTTACTAAACGTCCAAAATTTAACAGGGTTAATTAGTTGGGTCATCCATGCCGATAATTGATAGTTCAGGGGAATGTATGTCGAAAAAAAAAAAGATAAAGGTTGATCATACTTTTTGGTACAACCATCATGGGTCATCCGCACAATTTTGTCTTTATTTTAACTAACATAAAAATAATTATTTTTTTAAACTACCACTTGATTATAAACACAAAATGGAATAGTAGTGTATATACCAAAATGTATACGAGTAAACAAAAGTAAAAAATAATTATAAATTTTTTTTTATAATTATCTTTTAATGAATATATATATATATATATATATATATATATATATATATATATATATATATATATATATATATATATATATATATATATATATATGGGCAGGATCAATGGGGAAGTAACCAATCGGGGGGAAGCAAATTTTTTTTTTTTTGTTTTTTGAAAAAACTTTGTTCACGAACATTATAGATTGGATGAAAATAAGAACGTTTAGAAAAGACACTTCGTGGTGAATGTTATTATTTTGGCGGGAAAACGATTGACAAAAATAACATTCAAGATAATATTGTTCGTGAAGAATGTTAACGTTTTTTTTTCTTCATGTTTTGTGAAGTAAAATTTAGCCCGATTTAGAGTTTAGGGTTTAGGGTTCCTAAACCCTAAACCCTAAACTCTAAACCGTTCGTGTTAAAAACTCAATCTAAATCCTAAATCTAAACCCTACATCTAAACCCTAAACCCTAAATTTCTAAACCCTAATATCTAAACCTTATAAACCCTAATATCTAAACGCTAATGTCTAAAACCTCAATATACGCTCGAAAAACACGATAATTGTTATATATTACTTCTTCGAGCGTTTTCCCGCAAAATAATAACATTCATCACGAAGTGTCTTTTCTAAATGTTCTTATTTTCATCCAATCTATAATGTTCGTGAACAAAGTTTTTTCAAAAAATGAAAAAAAAAAAATTACTTCCCCCCACTTCCCCCGATTGGTTACTTCCCTCTTGATCCTACCAATATATATATATATATATATATATATATATATATATATATATATATATATATATATATATATATATATATATATGAGTTGTAATCACTTGCATCCATAAATTTGCTTGAAAACAAAGGGACCAATGGGAACGCGACATGTGGCGCAAAAATCACATGTGATTGAAAAAAAAAATTCGAAATTTTTTTTTTAAAATTTTTTTTTTTCGAAATTTTTTTCCCGAAATTTTTTTTTTCGAATTTTTTTTTTAAAATCATATGTGATTATGCATGTCAATCATATGTAATTGTAAACCCAATCACATGTGATTATGCATGGCAAATACAATCACATGTGATTGTACAATTCAATCACATGTGATTGTAAAAAAAAAAAATTAAAAAATTTTTTTAAAAAAATTTCGAAAACATATTTAAAAAATTTTGTTTCGAAAAAATTTTTTTGAATTTTTTTTCAATCACATGTGATTTTCGCGACACATGTCACGCTCTCATTGATCCCTTGAATCTCAACTTAATTTATGGACTCAAATAAATATTACTCATATATGGGGAGCTGATACTTCCACCATAATTATATGTTTTTCTTCCGGTTATAACCCTGAATAAATTAAAACAAAAAGTTTGTGTAAGTTATTCATTAAGGGTATTTAAGTAACTCTAGGTGGAAGAAGTAATTGTAATGGTGAAAATATCATTTCCCACACATATATATATATATATATATATATATATATATATATATATATATATATATATATATGCTTTTCAAAAATAAAATAAAAAATATTATTAAATACTCCATCTTCACCCACCTACTACCTCTTCCCATCTTCTCTATTCTTCTATCAAA
Organism: Rutidosis leptorrhynchoides; assembly: GCF_046630445.1. Lineage (NCBI taxonomy): Eukaryota > Viridiplantae > Streptophyta > Magnoliopsida > Asterales > Asteraceae > Rutidosis > Rutidosis leptorrhynchoides. Next base: position 25,420,235 of record NC_092342.1, read on the forward strand.
ATACAGAACCCGATACTAGTTTTTTGTACGGTACATCTCATCTTCTTCATTTGAGACCTTCTTCCATTAACACTATAAAACTGAGTTTTGTCATGTAGCTCACAAAGAGGAAATAGCCATTTCAACGGTAAAATCTGATCCAGTGGTCCGACTTCAGTTTAAAGGCTTCGCAAATCCATGGTGATTAATATTGTAGGTAACGATTGCAGGTGACGAACTGCTGCCTATAGCACCAAACAGGTAACGATTCGGTAACTATGAGTGGTCTAAGATTAAGATCTAGTGTAGTGATATAATAGAAATTAAACCCATGTATCCAAAGCAAGAAAAAGATGATATGATGGAAGTTTATGCATATATTGATGAGCAGGAAAACCGTCAAAGTACTAGTTTAGATGCATTGGGTACAACTATGATGACAAGCACCGATAATCAAAAAGGGATCTTCAAGGAGATTGATGTTAAACCACAACAACAAATTTTACTACCAGAATTGAATGATCCATCCTTGTTTTACAAAGATCAGTTCCCTCAAATTCCTGACTTTCCATGCATGTCTTCATCACCGTCTTCGTCCTCGAAATCCGCAGCCACTCAGCCGATCACCTTGAGCACTACAAGGGCGTCGGTGTCTTCGGCTTCTTCTCCGAATTCTTCTGCCCAATCATGGGTCGTTTTGAAGTCGGAGTATGTGACCAAAGAAGAAGGTGCTCCTTTTGTGTCAGCAACGGCCGCGGGTGTTGAACACGGTGATATTCAAATGCCGCGGCCGTTGGAGATGACCAAAGATGAAGTTGCTCTCGTTATGTCGACAATAGCCACGGTGTTTGAACATGGCAGTGTTCAAATGCCGTGGTTGTTAAACATGACCAAAGAAGAAGGTGCTTACGTTGTGTCGACAACGGCCGCCAGTGTTGAACATAGTGGTATTCAAATGCCCCGGCCGTTGGAGATGACCAAAGAAGAAGGTGCTCACGTTGTGTCGACAACGGCCGCGGAATTTGAACAGGGCGGTGTTCAAATGCCGGGGCCTTCGGAGATGACAGATGGTAGTGGGACCATTGAATGCGTGGATCTTATTGAAGGGAATGAGATGCGGGACTCGTGTTCGATTTTTGAACATGATTCCCCGAATTTGCAACCAGAACAAGGTGGTGGTTGTGGTGCAATAGAAAATCGTAACCGGAGTGAGGTGGTGCAAGAGAGTGAGATGAATGGAGAAGGTGATGGTGAACGGTTAGATGAACTCGGGACCATGTTTTCTAGTTGGTTGAAATCTAAGAAGGAAATTATATCTCTCAAAGATATGAGAAACATTAAGTTAAAAAAATAGACAGTTGAATGTGCTTCAAAGACATTTGGATCCTCAAAAGAAGGAAAAAAGCAACTACTCAAATTGATACTTGAGTTGGTGAAACAGCACCAACTACAAAAGAAAAATAGCGGCTTCAGCGAATTACTCACTGCAGCTGCAGCGGCTACAGGGGTCAACAAGACCCAAATCCCAAACGAAACCCAAAACCCTATACAACATTACCAAGGACTCCCACTGCAGCCGCACGACCCGCACCAGACGTACTTTAACCATCATCCAGTGATGGTTGATGATGATTGCTCTGGAAAATCGTACGGTGGAAGTTGGCCATCACCACCTTCCACCACCACCGTGTCCCCGCCATCTATGGAGCGGTCATTCTCTAGACCGTATCACTCTGGTGACCGTCTGACTAAACAAAATCCGTCAGATAATGATAGACGTCAGGTGTGCAATTGAATTATGATGTAGTTTTCGGATATATATTTTTGAGTTATGGTTGGAATTCAGTTTATTAGATTTTTTAATGTGATGATTAGGGAGTGGAGAGTGAGAAGAATTTGAAGTTTCTGCTTCGGAAAGTATTGAGGAATACTGATGTTGGAAGTCTTGGGAGGATTGTACTGCCTAAAGTATGATCTTTGATTATTTATAACATTTATTAATATGTTTACAGAATTAAGTTTATCATAATATCGTATGTTATACGATATACTTGTGCTTGAATTTAATTTAATTACCAGAAAGAAGCTGAGAGTAACCTTCCGGATCTCGACTCAAAGGAAGGAATTTTGATTGCTGTGGAGGATATTGGGACTTGTCAATTGTGGAACATGCGTTATCGGTACATACAATTGTTAAATACTCCGTATAATCTTTATTCACGATCTTTGATCTTGATATGATGCTAAATTCAATTAGAAAACATGAAATGCCCTAAATTCTTTTGATTTGAAGTTCAATTTTTAAGGATAAACTAAGTTATTTTTGGTTTCTTTTGAATTTTGGAGCTTCAGGTTTTTGCCAACTAACAAAAGGCGAATGTACCTCCTAGAGAACACAGGTTTGCAACTCATTTACTACTTTGCACTAGTATTTGTAATTAACATTTGGTAAATTTTCCTTTTGAATATATCTTCTATAACTCACCGAAAACATCCCGACTCAATAATTTCTATCTCACCGAAAACATCCCGACTCAATATTTTATTTTATTTTATTTATTAAAATTTTTTTTTTTCCTTTTTAGGCTGGAGGTCACGGAAGCAATCTCTCTACCTTGGATGGAATAGAGAGAGGGATGAGTTTTTCTTCTTGTGGGTGGAGGAATTTTTTCTCGACTCGTGGTTAGAGAAACGACCTCTCTTCTATTCTAGGGTAGAGGAAGGATTGTCCACATCTCACCTCCCAATACCTCGCATATGCGGGATTGGGTACTATTGTTGTTGTTGTATAGATATTTTTCATGTGCTGCTGGATCAAGTGCCCATTCCCGTGTGGTTACCCGTCCATTTCATTGGCTTTGGAGGTTTCGGACGTCTATGTGTTTGAGCCGCACTCGAGGGGTTTTACCACACGCGATTCGCGTATAGATTCGTTGTGGGGTTTTCTCCTGAGGGCGGTGGGACTGTAATTGTTCGTCCAAGGAAATGATTGGGTGGGTGGGTTCCAACATCTCGTTCGGACCCTCTGTCAGACCGTCAGTGGCTCTAACCGGTGTTAAAAAAAAAGTGCCACGTGACAAAAGCTACGATCCACTATATGTTCAATTCATCAGTTCTGTTACTTTTATTCTTTATGCTGATGCTGAGTTTGTGTTTATATTTAAGGTGATTTCGTGATAGCAAATGGGCTTCAAGAGGGAGATTTCATAGTGCTATACTCCGATGTCAAGCGGGGCAAATACGTAAGTGTCTAGACGAATTGAACACTTCTTCTTATCGTTGTATAATTCTCAAGAACCCGAATGCTACAATTTACACCTTAATTACAAGTGAACCTATGCAAACCACGGCCGGATTTAAGCATGTGCAAGGTGTGCACTACACATGGTCCATAATCCAAAAGGGCCTATAATTTATCGTATCATGCATGCAACTCTTTGTTTTTAGATGTTAATAATCCAAACTTCAAAGGAATCTTCTAGCAAGGCCCCAACATTTTTGTATTATTTAACTTATGCTTGTATATGCAAAACTTTGTTATACAAAAGCTTACTTTTTACTTATTGAACATGGTTCATAAAATTGACCGTTGTTAACTATACGTTTGAGATTTTAAAAGCCTATCAATTGTTCGGTAGAAATTCAACTACACCATCTTGTAGTGCAAAAAAAATAAATACCTTATGTATGTTATTAACACATTGGGTTTATGAACCCACTCTAGTGGCCCAGTGGTTCACCCTTTTACACTTGTGTATTGGGATGGGGTGGGGAGGTCTCAAGTTCGAGTCTCTCCCCTTAAAATATCCATGGGATTTATCTTCTGAAAGCCGGATTGCTCCGGGGAGGTTTTACCGACCCGTATTCATGACCTAGGTCCGACCCGTCTGCCCCTCGGGATGGTTTAAGGTTCGGATTCCTTTAATGCGGTTCGGGTTTCTGCCCGAAAGCGCGTGCGTGCATGGCAAATGAGAGTATTCGATGCCAACAACTTGTCTTTCAAAAAAAGCACATTGGGTTTATGATTATGATTGTATATACGTGCAGTTGATTAGGGGTGTGAAGGTACGGCAACCAGCCAGAGATAAATCCGAGGTCAAGAGATCTGGTAAAAGAAGCTGTTGTGGCACATCCTAATCTGTGAGAAACTCACCCTCGTCCCCTGCTACGATAACCATTAGTTAAGTAACCTTAACATGCAACATTGTCATCAATTGTACAGTAAAGCTTCTTCGTATAGCAGTTAATGTATGAAGGATTTTCTTGTGCCCGAGAGACATAATAAATTAATGTGGCTTACATGTTGTGATCCAAGTCGGGTCATACCCAATAACAAACTTTCAACACACTCTTTGACTCTAGCATTTTGAAAATAATACTTGCAATTTCCTCTCCTTTTCTTCAAGGGATTCTTGGTTGATTTTTTGCAAGTAATTAAGTGTCTAAAATCCTAACCAAGTCTTGGGTGTTGATTATTGCTTGTGGGTATCAAAGATTTGAGGCTTCAAGTTAGAAGTTTTCTTCATCTACATCATCTTCTTCATCCTAGTTCTTCACCTCCATTTTGGAGTAGGTATAAACATCTAACTAGCTCTATTTACATTTAAGTGTATTTTCAAGACTAGATCTTTAATGGATTTCAAATTTAAAAGGGTTAAACTTTACATGCATAAACTTGAAATTGCTTCCGCTTTATATATACATATACACACGAATTTATATGTAACAAAATGGGTTTGTGACTTTGTTTATGTATTGAAATCCATCAATGGTATCTAGAGCCAAAGTCTTGTTAATATGCTTCTTGTTTTTGGCTAGTAAACTCACTTTCTTTACAATCTACCAACATGCATGAAAGTAGAATGTAAAAATATTGAGTTTTGGTGGGTGTATGGTGATGGCCGAAATATTTGGTCCCAAAAATGGGTTTGGGATTTCAAGTTTTGGCCATGTTTGATGTTATGTTGTTGTTCACAATCGAGCCTAGGCCATGTGTTTGTTTGGTTGATTGATTTGGTGATTATTCATGGGTGTAATATTCATTCATATGGCTTGTAATTATTTTGTAATTTTGGTTTGTAAAAGTTGTAATTAATCTTGTATTTTGTATGTAATTTGTTCTATTTTGGTTTGTAAAATAGAATAGGTTGTTATTTCATTTTCTAGAAAAATTGTATTAGGATATGATTTTGTAAAATGAAAGTGAAGATTCATGAAGAAGATTACAAGATGAAGTTTTGAAGATTACAAGATTAAGTGGGAGATTTTGGTAAAATCTCTTACTTTGGTTTAACCCCTTAGGTGACATTTGTTTATTGGCTAAACAAATGTCTACCAAAATGGCTCTTGATTGTGAACACTTTGCTATGCATGTTTGTGTATGTTTGTATGTTTGGTTGCTACAAGATCATCACATGATTACACTTGCATAATACATTATAAAATGGTTATAATAAAACATAACAAAATGACACTAATAATTGGTTATTAGACTTGAATAAAATGGTTTATTTAAAAAGGTAATGAAATGGTTAAAACTAGTAATTGGTTACTAAAAGGCACATGAAAATGGGTTTTTCATAAACATACTACACACCAAATGCATGTTGGTGTATAGCACTTTGTTTTCTAAACTAGAATGTAGAAAACCTAAAATCCCTTTACTAATACAAGATAAACAAGTTAAACGCCATCCTTTTGTGGAAACACTTAGACATATTAGGAATCTCATGATGGGATAAAGGTCACCTAACCGTCATGAGTGAACTAATATGAATAAAGTACACTTTGCATGCTTGTGGGATAAAGGTCACCTAACCACTTGTATGTTAAGTCTACATGTCTACACAAGTAGGACGACTTGATTTGGGAATCATGAACTTAGGGTCACCGAAGCATGAGGAACAAATAGGCGTTGATGGGATTAATATGCCATGCAAAAGGATTGCATGATCCCATAACTTAGAAGTTGCAAAAGGATTGCAATTGTCATTATGACTACCTAGCTAAATCAAATGACGGGATAAAGGTCACCTAACCGAAATTTGATTTACCGTTGGATTCTAATATTTAATAAAACAAATTAAAAGGGTATTGTTTATTAAATCCAAATCGATACTTAAAAGAACTTTGTTGAATTTTGTAGATGGCCGCTAATAACAACAACAACATGAACAACGCACCACTTAACTTTAACAACCTATCGTTACGGTCTCTCCTCGAGAAAGACAAACTCAACCATACAAATTTTATGGATTGGTTCCGCAATCTTCGGATTGTCCTCAAACAAGAGGATAAAATGTATGTGATTGAGGACCCCATTCCCGACCAACCGGATGAGAGTGATGTGGAGGCAATGGCCTCTTACGATAAGTATTGCCACGACTCCCTTCAAGTCTCATGCTTAATGCTTGGGACTATGATACCCGAACTCCAAAAGGATTTCGAGCATCATAGCGCTTACGACATGATAACACAATTGAAGGAGATGTTTCTCCAACAAGCACGTGTTGAGCGTTTCGAAACGGTTCGGGCGCTTCATGCTTGTCGTATGGACGAATCCCAATCGGTTTCATCTTATGTACTTAAGATGAAAAGCCTTATCGATCGTGCTAACCGTCTCAACCTTAACATATCTAATGAGTTAGCCACCGATCTTATCCTTAACTCCCTATCAAAGAGGTTTGATCAATTTGTAATTAATTACAACATGAATGGGATGGATAAGAGCATAGGTGAGCTTCATGGTATGCTTAGGACGGCGGAAACAAGCATGGGTAAAAGAGCTTTACCCGTGTTAGCAATCGATCAAGGTGGGTCTAAAGGTAACACCTCTAAGCCAAAGGTGGCTAAGAGAAAAGGACCCGTCCATCAAGGCAAAGGGAAGGGGAAGATGGTTACCCCAACCATCAACAAGGCCAAGAAGCAAAAGGTAGCCGAGAAGGCAAACCCCAAGGAAGACCCATGTTTCGGTTGCGGTGAGATGGGTCATTGGAAACGAAACTGTCCGGTCTATCTTAAAGAGTTGAAGGACAAGAGGGATGCAGGGCAAACCTCAGGTAATATATATATGGTATATATAGAGCTTAGTATTACTTCTTCTAATACATGGGTATTAGACACGGGATGTGGAACTCATATTTGCAATTCTTTGCAGGGGTTCAAAAGAAGTGATCATAAAGCGGGAACATCAAGTCTCTATATGGGCAATGGTGCAAAGGTGCATGTTAAAGCTCAAGGAGAATTTGTTTTGAAGCTTCCAAGTGGATTGGAGCTTATTTTAGAAAATGTTTTGTATGCACCGGATTTATGTCGAAACATTATTTCTATTTCTCGCTTAAGACAATGTGGTTTCAATGTTAATTTTATTGATAATGATATCCATTTTTCTAAAGATGATATATTCTATTTCAAGGCTACGCCTTCAAATGGAATTTATGAATTGGTTCATGATGATGCATCATCTAATAGCTCAATATACCATACTAGCACCAAGAAACTCAAAAGGGATTTGAGTGATTCCTATCTATGGCATTGTCGCCTTGGACATATAAACAAGAACCGAATGCATACACTTCAAAGGAATGGACTTTTGAAATCAAATGAAATGGATTCGTTTGATGTATGTGAATCTTGTTTACAAGGCAAGATGACTAAAGCACCTTTCAAAGGCACTCATGAAAGGGCTAAAGATTTATTGGGTTTAATACATTCGGATGTATGTGGACCCTTTAAACCCATAACTAGGAATGGTGAAAGATACTTTGTTACTTTCATTGATGACTTTAGTCGTTTCGGATATGTCTATTTACTAAGACACAAGGACGAAACGTTTAAAGCATTCAAAGAATATCAAAACGAAGTACAAAATCAACTCAATAGGACAATCAAGGTACTTCGTACCGATAGAGGAGGTGAATACCTAAGCGATGCCTTCCAAGATCATCTTAGGAGTTGTGGGATCATCTCACAACTTACTCCACCCGGAACACCCCAACTTAATGGAGTATCCGAAAGGAGGAACCGAACCCTAATGGATATGGTTCGATCTATGATGGCTAGAAGCTCGTTACCTCTATCATTTTGGGGTTATTGTCTAAGCTCCGCGGCTCGTATTTTAAATATGGCCCCAACCAAGAAAGTGGAACGAACTCCTCATGAGATGTGGTTTGGAAAACCTCCTTCTCTTTCATACTTGAAAGTATGGGGATGTGAAGCTTATCCTAAGCGTTATGTAGCAAATAAGCTACATGCTCGATCCACAAAGTGTATCTTCATAGGATATCCCAAAGATGACATGGGATATTACTTCTATGATCCATCCGAGCAAACGGTATTTGTAGCTCGGAAAGCGGAATTCCTTGAAACCAAGTTCCTTATGGAAGGTGATGGTGAAAGAAAAATAGATCTTGTAGAGGTACAAGATCAAGCCGATGATACACAATTGGTTGACACTAGCACTCAACATGAGGATGCTGAAAATGATCAAGTGGATGATCAAGGTACACAAGACGTTCGAAGATCTAGTAGGATTAGTAATCCTCCCGAGAGATATGGGTTTCTCGTGGATGGTTGCTATACGGTTGATTTGGATGAACCGACAAACTACAAAGATGCTTTATCAAGGATAGATAAAGATAAATGGCAGGAAGCCATGAACGCCGAGATGCAATCCATGTATGAAAACCAAGTTTGGGAACTTGTTGAGCAACCTCCTAGCTCTAAGCTAGTTGATTGCAAGTGGATTTTCAAGATGAAAACCGACATACATGGAAACTTGGATACATACAAAGCTAGACTTGTAGCAAAGGGTTTCACTCAAACTCAAGGGGTTGACTATGATGAGACCTTCTCGCCTGTGGCAATGCTAAAGTCTATTAGGATATTATTTGCCATCGCTGCTCATTATGATTACGAAATTTGGCAAATGGATGTCAAAACCGCTTTCCTAAATGGATATCTTGAGGAAGATGTCTATATGGCACAGCCCGAAGGTTTTGTCGATCCGAAAAATCCTAAAAAAGTATGCAAGTTAAAGAAATCAATCTATGGGTTGAAACAAGCATCGAGAATGTGGAATCATCGTTTTAATGAAGAGGCAAAGAAATTTGGCTTTATTAAAAATGGTGATGAAGCTTGTGTATACAAGAAGGCTAGTGGGAGCTCCATAATGTTCCTTGTGCTATATGTGGATGACGTATTATTATTTGGGAATGATATAACCACAATGCAAGAGGTCAAAACTTGGTTAAAAAGTTGCTTCTCCATTAAGGATCTTGGAGAAGCACAATATATATTGGGGATTGGAATCTATAGGAATAGATCCAAGAGATTGATAGGCTTAAGTCAAAGTACATACATTGATAAGGTCTTGAAAAGGTTCAAGATGGAAAACTCTAAGAAAGGTTTGGTACCTATTCAAAGAGGAACCGTTCTCAGTTCATCTCAGTGTCCTACCACGAAAGATGAACAAGAGAGAATGAAGAAAGTCCCATACGCATCTGCTATTGGGTCTATCATGTATGCAATGATATGTACTAGACCGGATGTGTCATGCGCTCTAAGCTTGACAAGTAGATACCAGAATAACCCAGGAAATAGTCATTGGACTGCGGTTAAATGTATATTGAAATACCTTAGAAGGACTAAGGATATGTTTCTAATATATGGGTCTGGTGAGGAGGAACTCGTTGTAAAAGGTTACGTGGACGCGAGTTTCCAAACTGATCGAGATGACTCTCGGTCACAATCCGGTTATGTATTCATGTTAAATGGTGGTGCGGTCTCTTGGAAGAGTGCGAAACAGGAAGTTGTTGCGTTATCCACTACAGAGTCGGAGTACATTGCCGCCTCATTGGCAGCTCAGGAAGCTGCATGGATGAAGAAATTCATCGACGACTTAGGAGTGGTCCCTTCCATTCAGCGAAGCTTTTACATGGGCCAAAACATGAGGGACATGTTTGTGCATTAGGGCTTCGACATTCTAGTGATTGGAATTGATCTACTTTATGTATTGTAACGGAACGAATTAGTTCAAACTCATTAATATAATTATGGTATTAATTTAAATTATGAGTCATGTTCTAATTTAGCATATTTTATCCATGAATAAATTATTATTCTAAATTCCGTAGTTGATCACATTTGTGGGAACAAGTGTGAGGTCTAGACTATTATGAACTTGGATTGGTTAACATTCAAATGGTGAATGTAGGGCAAGGTTGCAACCAAGGTTCATAGATATTTGTGGGACACAAATATTGGAAGACCCGCTCTCAAGATTACTTTATGGAACCTTTGTGGTTGATCACATGTAATCTTGAGTAAAGGAGAATATCATTATATCCTCTGACCTGAGACACATATTGGGTTCAGATATTCACCGAATATTGTGCCTTGATTCTTTCCTTCGCTATTCTGAAACATGGTAGTACATAAGGGAGGTTTCAGGTATGGTACGAAGTGTAATGTCTAGGACGTATGTAGTCAAGATGGAATTTGTCCCTCTTATTCGTTGAGAGTCAGATGTCTAAGGCCTGACAAAGTTAAATCTATAAGAGAGTGATCATTCTATGTCTCTTGGATTTAACATGACATCTAGGGCAAAAGGATATATTGAAAGATTCACCTAAATCATATTCGAAATGGAAACTCGAAAGGGATGATGTTATTGAATGGCACTAAGTCATAACATGTTGGGGGTGATGGACGGTCGTTAGGTGGTATCTGTCACTTGCATTAATTCCTTATGTTTCTCGTGCAAGTGGGAGATTGAAGGATTTTCTTGTGCCCGAGAGACATAATAAATTAATGTGGCTTACATGTTGTGATCCAAGTCGGGTCATACCCAATAACAAACTTTCAACACACTCTTTGACTCTAGCATTTTGAAAATAATACTTGCAATTTCCTCTCCTTTTCTTCAAGGGATTCTTGGTTGATTTTTTGCAAGTAATTAAGTGTCTAAAATCCTAACCAAGTCTTGGGTGTTGATTATTGCTTGTGGGTATCAAAGATTTGAGGCTTCAAGTTAGAAGTTTTCTTCATCTACATCATCTTCTTCATCCTAGTTCTTCACCTCCATTTTGGAGTAGGTATAAACATCTAACTAGCTCTATTTACATTTAAGTGTATTTTCAAGACTAGATCTTTAATGGATTTCAAATTTAAAAGGGTTAAACTTTACATGCATAAACTTGAAATTGCTTCCGCTTTATATATACATATACACACGAATTTATATGTAACAAAATGGGTTTGTGACTTTGTTTATGTATTGAAATCCATCAATGTAAACTGTTGACCTAGTTCGGCTTATTAATCTGATGATAGATAGATAGATGTTTCATAGTGTTAGGTTGAAGAGAACTTTTGATCTTAAAAGGTCTCTACCGATATGTTTAGTTAATTGTTGTCATGTATATAGATGTAATTTACTTCTTCTGTATGCGGATCATAGTATGTGGTATGTAATGTTCAAGGTAACTATCTCCCCTTTAGATTATATATGGGTGGAGTAACTCGGTTCATTTGTGGCAACTTTCTAAGTTTGTGTGCTTGGTTAATTTTGTATATCTTGGTGATTTTAGTATCATCTAACAACATGTGTATTTCTTACATCATGCATCTTTGTATATACTACTTTTAGATGTGTACTAAGTTCATCATATTTGTCTGTATAGTTTTTTTTTTTTTTTTTTTTAAAGTAGGGTTCGGAATTACTAAAGGAGAATCAAAAGTCACACATCCTATCATTTTTCACGCACACACGTGTTTTCGGACGAAACCTGAACCCCATAATAGGGACCCCATCTATCAATCCATATAGGAATGTGGGAGCCGAATTCCTGTGTATGGGTCGGTAAAACCTCCCTCACGGACTTTTTACAGAGTCGGGGATCGAACCCATGACCTCAACCGTGCCCAATACTCGAGGTATTGGGGTTGAACCGTTGGACCACGAAGGTGGTTTTTCATTATTCATTTTTCTGTATAGTATTACGTGTTGTTCACTATATTTGATTGTTAAGTATCAATTTTTGAATTTGTGTTTGTTAAATTCGTATTTGATGAAAGTCTTTTGGTATATTCAATTGAGAAGCCAAAGTAAGATCATAGAAGGCTTGCCTTCTCCACTTTCGTATACCACGAAATTGATAAGTGACTTTGTACAAAAGTACATTGTACCATTGTATCATCGGTCAATCAAATTTCTCCTATTCATTTCCAACTGAATTTTGTACCAACTAAACCTAAGCCAACTTTGATCTGCAAATAAATGTTAGTCATATTTTTATTCTCCTCTTCCTATTTCTTACATAATATATTTATGTTCTCTTTCTATTTTCTATTTTCTATATATACTAAACCACAACCTAACTTTGGTCGTTCAATAATAATGAAACGACATCAAAAAAAAAAAAAAAATTCAAAACAACCACTCAAATTACGTCAAATTTAAAAAGTGTAAAAAACCTATTTTATTAATAAAAAAAAAATTAAACAAAGCCCACCAAAATTTTTAACGGGCCGTATCTTCTCGCTCGCCAAGAGTTAAATTTCTGCGACATCACCGTTCAACTCGAAATAATTTTACGAACGCAACACAACTAACTAGACGCGAAACGGACTCTTGCTAAAAAACTAAATATTTCGGGCTATTTGACATACATATATATACACGTACGATAAACAACCCAAACTAACTACACCATATCGAAAGTTCCTTCCCCCTTTCTACGCAATTTTCCCGGCGTCAAAAAAGCGCACACCATTAAGTATACTAGGTACTACGCACTTATATCCAAACACGCCCGCAACAACACGTTTTTAATTCTGTAAATACATAGCTCTACGTTAAATATGGATATGCAACCCGAAAAGTCCCGCCGCATCGCGCGGGCTGATCCAACTCTAGTTTCTTACATTTTTGCCATTGTTATCGTATGAGAAAATATATATAAAAAAAATAACTGCATAGGTTTCAAGTTCTTGAATTTTCGTACAAAAAAAAATAAGAAAACAAGAAACTAGAGACATCAGAGCACACAAACTCCTGTTATTTCTTGCCTATTTTATCCAAATAACATGAAAAAACTAAAAAAACTAAAAAAAACTCTACAATCAAATCTCTAAAACAGTAAGTCGCACCATCTACTAACTTCCATTTTTACCAGCATTCGACGAGGAAGAATACAACAGCGATGAAGCAGAGAAGCTCGAGTTATTACTTTCAATGTACAACGACTTCATTGCATCCTTCGACGGGCCCACACTCACCTCACGCTCTTCTTGACCTTTAACATCTTTATCCAACGACCCTTTGTGGGCCATCGTAGGCTCGGATTTTGAACCCTCTTCTCTATCTAGTCTAATCTCCTTTAACATCGCTCCGATGTCTTTCATTGACGGCCGATCATCAGGTGCTGGTGCAACACAAAGTAAGGCCACACCAATCGTTTGCATCATCTCTTCGAGCTCAGGTTCGGGCCGGGCCTGTAAGCTTATGTCCAAAACTTCGACCCCACCTCGTTTTTGTCTAACCCAATCCACAATGTGCAGCCCGTCTTCTATGGTGGGATCGATTGGCTGCTTTCCGGTTAGTACTTCTAGCATAACTACGCCAAAGCTGTACACGTCGCTCTTTTCTGTTACTTTCATCATGTACCCGATCTCTGCAAATATATTATAAATAATTATTTTCGACAAAATAAAACTATGACGACGTTTAAATATTTAATAACCCTGAAAATGTAATACTTGACTAGTTATGCTTTTCAAGATCACAATCAAGGTTGAAAAACGGTGGGGACGGTCGGGACCTTAATGGGTCGAGACAGTTAAGATAGGGTCGAGACGGTCGTTGACCAGTGTTTTGATTTTAAAAATATAAATAAACATTTATATACATATGTTAAAGACAAAACTTTCTTCGACTAATTTGTACCTATAATCGCAATCACAGTTACTTTTTTACAAAAAAGAAAAATAAATAAAAAAATAAAAAAATATATGACCATTTTAACTGATTTGACTAACTTTCTGACTTTTAACCGACTTTTCCCGACCCTGACCCAACTTTTGACCGATAGTCACTAATGTGTACTTTTTGACTTTTGACCGATAGTCACTGATTTGTACTTTTGACCAAAACGGTCGACACGGGACGGGCTAGTCACCAAACCGCCGCAACGGCACGAGACAGGGTCGTTTGCAACCATGATCACAATAAACTGTGACTCGATATATTTTTCAAGTTTATATTTGAAGTCAACTCGAATTACTTTGAAGTCTTAAATTAATTGGTCAACAAGGATATTTCAGACATGATGGAACTAACCTGGTGCGATGTAGCCAAACGAACCAGCAACCGTGCTTGAAGACCGAGCAAAATCTCTATCATCGACAAGTTTCGCAAGGCCAAAATCAGCAATATAAGGTTCAAAATTGAGCCCGATGAGTATATTATTTGCCTTAATATCCCTATGAACAATTGGAGGAACACAATCATGGTGTAAATAAGCCAATCCTTGAGCCGAACCCAATATTATCTGATACCTTAAATTCCATTCTAAACAACAACCACTATTTCCATGTAGCAAACTACCTAAACTACCATTAGGCATGTAATCATACATAAGCAACCTCGTGTTTCGGTTCCAACAACACCCTAAAAACCGAACTATATTCTTGTGACGAATTAACCCTAACGTTTTAACTTCAGTCGAAAAAGAATCGCGAACAGTACTCGAAGGTGCTCGATCATTGTCACAATACGTGGCAGCCATTGTTGTGGGCCATAGTTTTTTAACGGCAATCGCTTCACCGCGATCGAGATCTACGCGATAAACTACACCCGAACACCCTTTTCCGATCACATTGGTGTCAACCAAAGATCTTAATATTTGGTCTATGGTGAAACTAAGCTTTTGAAACGGTGTGAATTTCCAATTTGATGAACTAAAGTTTCCCGTTTCGGAATCGGTATCTTGCGGTTTACCTTTCGGGACCCGGTAAACAGCTATCGCACCAAGTATTACTAATAACACAGCTGCTAATGATAATAAAGCAATAGCAACTTTTAGCTTCTTAGATTGACCAAATCCCTTTTTGTTAGACTCATGTTGACCGAGAAAACATGACTTAAATCCCAACGGGCATAGCCCGTTGTTTCCCGCTAATTCTTGGTCAGATAACTGTCGAAACAGCTTGGTGTCGGGTAAAAAACCGGTGAAATTGTTGTAGGAAACGTTTAAAGAGACGAGATTTACGAGGGAGGATAGTACCATTAAGTCACCCGTAAACGTGTTATGTGAAAGATCTAACGTTGAAAGCTTGTTTAATGAAGAAATTTGAGGTGGGATTGTTCCATTAAATGAATTCCAACTTAGATTGAGAGCAATATCTAATGAAACTAAACTGAAAAGCTCAACAGGAATGTTACCCGAAAGTCGGTTGTTACTAAGATCAAGTAACTGTAGATTTGAACAACGACCCAGAGTTGAAGGAATGGGTCCCGATAACGAGTTCCCACTAACTGAAAAACGGTTGATGACCGAAAGTTGACCAAAACTTTCAGGAATTTGACCCGAAAACTGATTGTTTGAAACATCTAAAGCTTGAAGATTGGGTAAAAAAGCAAGTGAACTAGGTAAAGGGCCAGAAAGAGAGTTATTGCTAAGGTTCAACATTTGAAGATGTGAGCAATTTCCAATTTCATCTGGGATTAATCCAGTGAGATTGTTTTCAGATATATCAAGAAAATCAAGATTTTCAAGAAACCCGATTACTTTAGGAATTGAACCACTAATTTTGTTATTTACTAGCCTTAATCTAATGAGTGAACTACAGTTACCTAAAGAAGACGGGATTGGACCCGAAATAGAGTTCGATATCAAGAGTACTTTCGTTAAATTCTTCAAGTCAAATAAACCAGAAGGTAAACTACCATTGAGAAAATTATGAGATAAATCAAGTGATTGTAAACTTTTTAAACCTGCAATTGTTGAAGGTATATTTCCTTCTAATTGGTTCTGCCATGCAAAGAACACCGATAACTCCTCTAACATCCCGATCTCGACCGGGATCGAACCCGATAACCCGTTTCTATCCAGCTGCAGTTGTATCAAATGAGTACATTTCGAAAGAACGGGCGGGATTGACCCCGAAAGATTGTTGTTACTCAACATCAACTCTTCAAGATTAGCCAAATTTCCAAGTGAAGAAGGAATCGAACCAGAGATAAAATTTAAAGAAAGATCGATAATTTGCAAACTTTTACAGTTTCCTATCTCTATAGGTATGGACCCCACAAAATTATTTTGCCACAGTAACATCTTCTCTAACTTGACTAAATTTCCCAACTCAGATGGGAGTGAACCAGAAAGATCATTTTCATATAAATATAAATCTATAAGTTCAGAACAGTTTCCAATTTCTTTTGGGATCTCACCACTAATCAAAGTTGTATAAACTGATAAAGTTTCAAGCTTGCTTAAACTACCTAAAGATCTAGGAATAGACCCTGAAATTTTAGTAACTGCAAGCCCTAAAACTTGCAAATTTTTACAGTTACCCAACTTATAAGGGATGTTTCCAGATAAATCTTTGTTCCCACCAACCCTAATAACTTCCAACATTCCAAGATCCCCAATCTCAACAGGAATCTCACCAGTTAAATAATTATCAAACAGAACAAGATTTTTCAAACTAGAACAGTTACCAATCTGTGGTGGAATCACACCAGTGAGTTGATTTGAGTTTAATACCAAATCTTGAAGATTAAAAAGCTTACCAATAGTTAATGGAATCCCACCCACAAGACTATTGAAACTTACATCAAACACTTGGAGTGCATTACAGTCACCAACTTCATCAGGTATGTTCCCAGTCAAATTAGTACCAGATACCACAAAAGTATCAAGATACTTAAGTGATGAAAGGTTACTAGGAAATGGAAGGGCTAATTCAATAGAATCAATATTAATTTGTGTCACATATTTTTGTGATGAACAAGTAATATAAGACCAATTACATGGGTTTTCATCATATTGGTTCCAAATTTTAGGAAAAAGATTTGAACTTGATAATGATGGTGATGTATGAAGCCATGAAAGTAAAACAAGACCTTCATTGTTTAAACCATTAACAACAAAAACAAGAATAGATATCAAGAAGAATAGATATTGTTTGTGTATGTAATTGTGCCCTAATATTGGCATTTGCAAAAATTAGGGCTCGGTTTTGGGATTGAATTTTTTTTCTAGGGTTTTGTTTCATGAAATTAGACAACAAAAATTGCTTTAAGGGGAAGCAAGAAAATAAGAGACATAAAAATTGGGAACAGCAATTCACATTCATATAGCTATAGCTATAGCTATAGCTATAGATATACATTACACTAGTATAATTATAATTATTGTATTGTATGTACCTCGGGGTTCTGCAATTTCTTGAACTGTGGTGTTGGTTTTGGATTAACAATTGGGGATTTGAAGAGGTGAGTGTGAAGGTACAAGTGAAGATGCAGAATGTACAAGTGATTGACCTGAAAGTTGAGTATGGGGAAAAGTGAGTCATGTGGGTTTTGCTTGGTTTTCTTCAACGAAATGAAGGTGATGAGTGTTTATGTGTTGGCTTTTGCGCCAATCTTTTAATTTTAAAAAATTATGCAGGTTTTATAAATACAAAATTACACGGATGGTCCTTGTGTTTGTCAAAAACCACATGGATAGTCCATACTCGATTATTTAACATTTTTAGTCCCTTAGTATGCACTCGACAATCCAATTTCATGACAGACGTGATATCTTCATTAACTGCAAGGCATGTGCCAGGCGTGTTGAAATGTCCCGTTCATATTGATTATAAACGTTCCATATTAATTGATTTCGTTGCGAGGTTTTGACCTCTATATGAGACGTTTTTCAAAGACTGCATTCATTTTTAAAACAACCATAACCTTTATTTTATCATTAAAGGTTTCAAAAGCATTACGTAGATTATCAAATAATGATAATCTAAAATATACTGTTTACACACGACCATTACATAATGGTTTACAATACAAATATATTACATCGACATATGTTTCTTGAATGCAGTATTTACACAATATCATACAAACATGGACTCCAAATCTTGTCCTTACTTTAGTATGCAACAGCGGAAGCTCTTAGTATTCACCTGAGAATAAACATGCTTTAAACGTCAACAAAAATGTTGGTGAGTTATAGGTTTAACCTATATATATCAAATCGTAACAATAGACCACAAGATTTCATATTTCAATATACATCCCATACATAGAGATAAAAATCATTCATATGGTGAACACCTGGTAACCGACATTAACAAGATGCATATATAAGAATATCCCCATCATTCCGGGACACCCTTCGGATATGATATAAATTTCGAAGTACTAAAGCATCCGGTACTTTGGATGGGGTTTGTTAGGCCCAATAGATCTATCTTTAGGATTCGCGTCAATTAGGGTGTATGTTCCCTAATTCTTAGATTACCAGACTTAATAAAAAGGGGCATTTTCGATTTCGATAATTCAACCATAGAATGTAGTTTCACGTACTTGTGTCTATTTTGTAAATCATTTATAAAACCTGCATGTATTCTCATCCCAAAAATATTAGATTTTAAAAGTGGGACTATAACTCACTTTCACAGATTTTTACTTCGTCGGGAAGTAAGACTTGGCCACTGGTCGATTCACGAACCTATAACAAATATGTACATATATATCAAAGTATATTCAAATTATATTTACAACACTTTTAATACATTTTGATGTTTTAAGTTTATTAAGTCAGTTGTCCTCGTTAGTAACCTACAACTAGTTGTCCAACGTTAGATGTACAGAAAAAAATTGATATATATTATCTTGAATCAATCCATGACCCAGTGTATACACGTCTCAGGCTAGATCACAACTCAAAGTATATATATTTTTGGAATCAACCTCAACCCTGTATAGCTAACTCCCACATTACTGAATATAGAGTGTCTATGGTTGTTCCAAATAATATATACACATGGGTCGATATGATATGTCAAAACATTTGCATATGTGTCTATGGTATCCCAAAATTACATAATATATTAGAATACATGTATAATACAATATAAGTTAGCTAGGATATGATTAATATAGATTTGTTACCAATTTTCACGTTGCTACAACAAGAAAAATTATCCAATCTCGTTTTACCCATAACTTCTTCAGTTTAAATCCGTTTTGAGTGAATCAAATTGCTATGGTTTGATATTGAACTCTATTTTATGAATCTAAACATAAAAAGTATAGGTTTATAGTCGGAAATATAAGTTACAAGTCGTTTTTGTAAAGGTAGTCATTTCAGTCGAAAGAACGACGTCTAGATGACCATTTTAGAAAACATACTTTCACTTTGAGTTTAACCATGATTTTTGGATATAGTTTCATGTTCATAAGAAAAATCATTTTCCCAGAAGAACAACTTTTAAATCAAAGTTTATCATAGTTTTTAATTAACTAACCCAAAACAGCCCGCGGTGTTACTACGACGGCGTATGTCCGGTTTTACAGTGTTCTTCGTGTTTCCAGGTTTTAAATCATTAAGTTAGCATATCATATAGATATAGAACATGTGTTTAGTTGATTTTAAAAGTCAAGTTAGAAGGATTAACTTTTGTTTGCGAACAAGTTTAGAATTAACTAAACTATGTTCTAGTGATTACAAGTTTAAACCTTCGAATAAGATAGCTTTATATGTATGAATCGAATGATGTTATGAACATCATTACTACCTCAAGTTTTCTGGATAAAGCTACTGGAAATGAGAAAAATGGATCTAGCTTCAAAGGATCCTTGGATGGCTTGAAAGTTCTTGAAGCAGAATCATGACACGAAAACAAGTTCAAGTAAGATTTTCACTCGAAATAAGATTGTTATAGTTACAGAAATTGAATCAAAGTTTGAATATGAGTATTACCTTGTATTAGAAAGATATCTTACTGTAAATAAGAAAGATTTCTTGAGGTTGGATGATCACTCTACAAGATTGGAAGTAAGCTAGCAAACTTGGAAGTATTCTTGATTTTATGAAACTAGAACTTGTAGAATTTATGAAGAACACTTAGAACTTGAAGATAGAACTTGAGAGAGATTAATTAGATGAAGAAAATTGAAGAATGAAAGTGTTTGTAGGTGTTTTTGGTCGTTGGTATATGGATTAGATATAAAGGATGTGTAATTTTGTTTTCATGTAAATAAGTCATGAATGATTACTCATATTTTTGTAATTTTATGAGATATTTCATGCTAGTTGCCAAATGATGGTTCCCACATATGTTAGGTGACTCAAATGGGCTGCTAAGAGCTGATCATTGGAGTGTATATACCAATAGTACATACATCTAAAAGATGTGTATTGTACGAGTACGAATACGGGTGCATACGAGTAGAATTATTGATGAAACTGAACGAGGATGTAATTGTAAGCATTTTTGTTAAGTAGAAGTATTTTGACAAGTGTCTTGAATTCTTTCAAAAGTGTATGAATACATATTAAAACACTACATGTATATACATTTTAACTGAGTCGTTAAGTCATCATTAGTCGTTACATGTAAATGTTGTTTTGAAACCTTTAAGTTAATGATCTTGTTAAATGTTGTTAACCCAATGTTTATTATATCTAATGAGATGTTAAATTATTATATTATCATGATATTATGATATATTAATATATCTTAATATGATATATATACATTTAAATGTTGTTACAACGATAATCGTTACATATATGTCTCGTTTCAAAATCATTAAGTTAGTAGTCTTGTTTTTACATATGTAGTTCATTGTTAATATACTTAATGATATGTTTACTTATCATAATATCATGTTAACTATATATATATCCATATATATGTCATCATATAGTTTTTACAAGTTTTAACGTTCGTGAATCGCGGGTCAACTTGGGTGGTCAATTGTCTATATGAAACATATTTCAATTAATCAAGTCTTAACAAGTTTGATTGCTTAACATGTTGGAAAAATTTAATCATGTAAATATCAATTTCATTTAATATATAAAAATATGGAAAAGTTCGGGTCACTACACATGTGTCAGGCATGTGAGGGCATATTTGTCATTGGGTCTTTTATCTCTTCACTCACTTATTTCGTTCCTCTACCTTTTAAAATATACACACCTAGCACCACCTATTTTTTTTTATTCTAATCATTTAACTTTTTAATTACTTTACTTTTTATCATCATCATCTAACCTTTAGCACCACCTAACCAGCTAACCTTTTAATTATAGAAAGAAAGGTACCAATGAATCACCGACAATCTATCACTATTCCTGATTTATATATCATGCCTTTTCATAAGTAATATTTACAAACGAGACACCAGAGAAATGTGTATATATCAACACAAAAAAAAATTAAAGAAATCGTGGTGTTTTGTGGTATTTTTCAGTTGAAAGAATCGCCATGAACAAATCATTTTCGCTCGGTGGTGGCCATTCAAATCACCAGATATTATTTCAAGATCTGACTCAAATCTGATAAGGATTAAGAGATATAGTGAACTCGATAAAGTTCACCACCCCTGCTGGTAATTCCGTCCAGCGCCACCGTAGACAAACCCTAAAACAAACCCTAAATCGAAACGATGACGATGGTGGCGAAGATGTTGTTGTTAACGACGATAATGGTTTCAGACTCGGTCACGTGGGTGACAAATTAGTGTTGTATGTATTTCATAATTCATGCCTTTTTTTGAAAAGCAAGACGAATATTATTATATCAACGAGAGTACACGATAAGCGCAATGGGAAAAAACACCCCCACGCACATTAACCATACGCGAAATAAAAATCAAAAAGCTACATGCTTGCGGAGTTAGCAAGCAATTACCACGAGAATACTATACATGTTACATGCTTGTAAGATAAATACTAGGATCACTAATCCACGTTAACCAATCAAGTTTTCTTCCTTTCGATCAATGCGATATCCACTCGAATTATCTAATTTGGATCTCGTTTATTGCAACCGGAATGCTCCAAGATTTGTTGTTGAAGGCTACATTATTACGATTCTTCTAAATGTAGTAAGCGCTAACCCATTCAACCGCTTGCCAAATTTCACTACCGAACTTTGACAAAGTGATTGAAGAGCTAACTTTACCACGCAAAATTTCGTTTGTGCTATAATTAGAGAATTGACCAAGCTTCCACCAACGATGAACACGATTCCATATTTCCAATGAGAATTTGCAAAACACCAAACAATGATCTACACTTTCTATGTCATCATCACACACCGGACATCTAACAGAGTGCAAGTCGATACCCCGTTTGTCAAGCTCCAACCTTACCGGAATGCGTTTCTTAATTCCGCTCCATACTGTAGCAAATCACTGTAGCAAAGTCTTTTCACTGTAGCACTGTAGCGAAATACGGTTTCACTGTATCACTGTAGCAAAATACGGTTTTCACTGTAGCAATAGTGTTTTACTGTAGCAAATAGTGTTTTACTGTATCACTGTAGCAAAATACGGTTTTCACTGTAGCAAATAGTGTTTTACTGTAGCAAAGTCATTTTACTGTAGCAAATAGTGTTTTACGGTAGGAAAGTCGTTTTTACTTGTACATATATACATATACATACATATAATTGTTCATGAATCGTCGAGAGCAGTCAAATGTAATTTAATACATGAAACAGTTCTAAAATTTTGAGATTCAACTTCATAGACTTTGCTTATCGTGTCGAAAACATTAAATCATTTAAAGATAAAGTTTAAATTTGGTCAGAAATTTCCGGGTCATCACAATGACTGTCATCACAAATGAAAAAAATGAGCTTATTCCTACTAGGACTGTAACAGGATGGCGTGTTTGTATTGATTATAGAAAATTAAATGACGCCACCAGAAAAGATCACTTTCCCTTACCTTTCATTGATCAAATGTTGGAAAGATTAGCCGGGAATAGTTACTATTGTTTTCTTGACGGTTTTTCCGGATACTTTCAAATTCCAATAGCACCCGAGGATCAAGAGAAAACCACATTTACGTGCCCTTATGGTACTTTTGCTTACAAACGCATGCCATTTGGACTTTGCAACGCCCCTGCAACCTTTCAAAGGTGCATGATGGCGATTTTTCACGACATGATAGAAGAATGCATGGAAGTTTTCATGGATGACTTTTCAGTCTTCGGTGATACATTTGAATCATGTCTAGTTAATCTTGAACGAATGCTAATTAGATGCGAACAATCAAATCTAGTTCTTAATTGGGAGAAATGTCATTTCATGGTTAAAGAAGGCATCGTTCTTGGTCATAAAATTTCAAAGGAAGGAATTGAAGTGGATAGAGCTAAAGTAGATGTAATTGCTAAACTTTCACATCCCACCAATGTTAGAGGAGTTAGGAGTTTTCTAGGGCATGCCGGTTTTTACCGACATTTCATAAAAGATTTTTCTAAAATTGTCACTCCTATGAATAAACTCCTAGAAAAGGATGCTCCATTCATCTTTTCAGATGAATGCATCAAATCTTTTAATATTCTTAAAGAAAAACTCACTAATGCGCCGATCATGATAACTCCAAATTGAAGTCTACCGTTTGAACTCATGTGCGATGCAAGTGATTTTGCATTGGGAGCCGTTTTAGGACAAATGATTGAAAAACGATTTCAACCTATTTATTATGCTAGTAAGACGTTACAAGGAGCACAAACGAATTACACAACTACTGAAAAAGAACTCCTTGCTATTGTCTTTGCTTTTGACAAATTTCGTTCATATCTCGTTCTAGCTAAAACGGTGGTCTATACCGACCATTCTGCTCTTAGTTACCTATTTTCAAAACAAGATTCCAAACCAAGATTAATCCGTTGGATCTTACTCTTACAAGAGTTCGATATTGAAATCCGAGATAAAAGGGGAGCAGGAAATCTCGCAGCTGATCATCTTTCTCGTCTTGAAAATCCCGAATTAGAAGTTCTAAATGAATCAGCCATACAAGATACTTTCCTGATGAATATCTATTAAAGATAGATTATAGTGAAATTCCATGGTTTGCAGACTATGCAAACTACTTAGTATGTGGATTCCTTGAAAAAGGGTTGTCGTACCAAAAACGAAAGAAATTCTTTAGTGATATAAAACACTATTTCTGGGAAGATCCACATTTGTTTAAAATTTGTCCCGATGAAATAATACGCCGATGCGTATTCGGAGATGAAGCTAGTCAAATCTTAAACCATTGTCACATAGGACCAACAGGAGGACATTATGGGCCTCAACTCACAGCAAGAAAAGTCTATGACGCTGGATTCTATTGGCCTACAATTTTCCAAGACGCACACCTTCTTTGCAAATCCTGTGATGCTTGTCAAAGGACCAGAAAAATAAGTCAACGTGATGAAATGCCACAAAATGTCATTCAAGTATGTGAAGTATTTGACGTTTGGGGTATTGACTTCATGGGTCCATTTCCAAAATCTCATAATAATCTCTACATTCTCGTTGCCATTGATTATGTATCTAAATGGACGGAAGCACAAGCTCTCCCAACTAACGATGCACGAGTTGTAGTCAACTTTTTAAAACGTCTATTTGCTAGGTTTGAAACACCGAAAGCTTTAATAAGTGATCGGGGTACTCATTTTTGTAATAATCAACTTGAAAAAGTTCTCAAAAGATATGGAGTAACTCATAAAATCTCAACCGCTTATCATCCACAAACAAGTGGACAAGTTGAAAATACCAACCGAGCTTTAAAACGTATTCTAGAGAAAACCGTAGGATCAAATCCGAAGGAATGGTCCATGAAATTGGAGGATGCACTCTGGGCTTTTAGAACAGCCTACAAAACTCCAATTGGAACCACACCTTTTAGACTCGTTTACGGAAAAGCATGTCACCTTCCAGTAGAAATTGAACATAAAACATTTTGGGCTTTGAAGACATGTAATCTTGATTTGCATGAAGATGGACGTCTACGGTTAAGTCAACTAAATGAATTAGAAGAATTAAGACATGAAGCATACGAAAATTCGTTAATCTATAAAGAAAGAACAAAGAAATGGCATGATAAAAGAATCAGAAGTTTAAAAGAATTTAAAGAAGGAGACATAGTTCTTCTTTTCAATTCACGATTCAAGCTATTTCCTGGAAAATTGAAATCAAGATGGTCTGGACCATTCATAGTCAAAAGAGTTTTCCCATATGGAACAGTAGAATTAATAAATTCAAATGAGATTGAATTTAAGGTTAATGTTCACAGAGTTAAACATTACATAGATAATCCAATGAAAGTTGAAGATGAAGTTAATCACAATTTCGATACCACAGCTAACTAAGTGTGGGAAGATTCGAATCTTTTTAGGGTAATATGTATTTCTGTTACAGTTAGATATTCTGTTTTCATGTAGTTCTCGAGAATGGAATCCGAATGGTATTTCCCTAGCAGACCCTAAAGAACTAGTCTTCTCCCTCCATTCTGAATTTTTATTTTTTTTTAGGTTTTACAAGATGAAGAATTCCTTTGATCCGAACCATGGTCTACTACTACACTCTTTGATTACTAAACGTAATAATGACACGCTCCCGAGTGAAGTGGTATCCTTCATAAGAGCCAAAATGGATGGAGTAAGAAAAGAACTCATGAACGATCATCATAAGATACATTTTGGTAAAGGAAAATCAAAATCCGCAACAAAAAGAAGAGCACGACACCTTGAAAAATGTCATAAATGCGGAAAATGGTCACACGAAGGTAAATGTTCAAACAATCAAACATATTCAAATACCGAATTTGTTACTCTATGCAGAGAAGGACCGTTCATATGTTTAGAAGAAAAGTTATTAAAGAATCGAGGTTACGCTTATGTAGCTATGGAAAACCAAATCACACGACTCTCCTATGAGTCGGCTAAAGCAGGTCTCTGAGAATTCTTTCTCACAGGTAAGTATGTACAATTTTTATTTTTATTTTTATTACTTTTAACCTTTTGATAATAAACGCTGAATCGTTCGCTATAAAGTATTAAATTGGTATTCAATAAAATTAGGTATGCGTAACCGAAATTATTGATATCATACAAAAATTTATTACATCACTGCGAAATTTACCGTTTATTCTTAAGGTATAAATATCTTTAATCAATCAACCCAAAATATTTCAGAAATTCATCAGGAGTAAAACTAGGTTATGGAACCGAAATTACTTTACCGAAAAGAGGGGCGTATATTTTTGATAATATTTGATTGATTAAAGTGGGATAAAAGACCAAAAAGATTTTTAATGTTAATTTTTACCTTGTTTTTAAAATTAATATATAAATATTAAATTATTAATTTAAAATTTTAAAATCAAAATATTTAAGTTTTTAAATATTTTAAAAATTAATATTTTCAATATAAGTTTGTATGTATAAAAATATTAATAATATGAATTTTTAATTTTATGCATTTTAAATTTAAGTTTGGTGTGAATTTAAAAATAAAAATTTACTTTATTTCATTAAATTAAAAATATGATTTCTAAAATTCGTCGTGAGTTGAAAACTAGGTCGTTGAACCGAAATTGCTTTACCCAAGGGAGGGACGAGAAATTTTATTATCATTATTTTTAATCTTATTGAATTAAAGTATGCCAAAAATAAAAACAAAAAAAAAACCCCGAAAATCTTTGCTTTTTAAAACAATCACTTTAAAATGACAAAATTTAAAATTTTGTCGAGGGACGGACTAGGTAAACGTACCGAAACTACCTCTACCTAAAGTAAAAGGAAACAAAATTTTAAAAATTATTCATTTAAATTGTTTTAATAAATAAAGGTTTTACATATAAAAAAAAATTATGTATTTATTTGTTTGTAGTTTATATTATGTACAAAACAGGGTAAAATAGCTCACTTTCAAAAACTGGCATTAAGTTCAGCAAAACCTACTAATTTTAACGACAAGACGTAAAATATCAAATGTGATATAAAACAATAGGTTTGCAAACTCGGTATTTTTAATCATTTTTCTACACTAATCACCCTCATAAATTTAAATTTTTACTGATTTCTTGCAAATGAGGGCATTGCAAGATCTTAAGTGTGGGAAGGGGTTAAATTCTTTCGGATTTTTAAAATTTTTTACTTATACACTTGGTTACCATTAAAAATACTAGTAACGCAGTAGTTGTATTAGAATCGAGTGCTCTCAGATAATAAAGAACAGCTCTAGTCTTATATACCGACTACCAATTCTAGTAAATTTTTTCAAAATTTTCAATTAAATGAACTCAAAATCATGTTTATATAAATTTATGAACAATAAAACTAGGTGTTGACACTGAAATTATTGTTACCTCGGAAAGGACATATATTGAGAAATAACCCAAAATGTTAGAATTCATTTAAAATGGAATAGAGGAAAATAAAAAGGCAAAGAAAGGAAAATAAAAGCCAAGTGTAAGAAAAATTTACCAAGTTATTTAGAACATATATCACATATTTTTGTACAAATAATTGAAGATACTTTTGTTTTGGACGATATTTATCAGTTTACCCAGTTTATTGTAATTTAAAAGGAAGTAAAGTCTTCCGAGAGAAAAAGAAACGCGCTTCTTGATTTAGGTCAGGAAGTTGTCGTCCAGACCAGTTGTAGAGTCTACGAAAAACCTTGAAAAGTTTTCTCGAAAATCAGCTGGAAATCCACGGACCTCAGCATCAAACAGGGTCGCCAAGTGGTCAGACTTATCCTAACCATGAGAGGATCTTTCTCGTACAATGGGGGCACCGTGCAAATTAGCTTATAAGACTAGTAAATCAGATCCCCAGAAAGGATAATCTCCTTAAAGATCAAAAATCAGCTTTTAAGACTGATATTACTCAATCCTTGAGATTGACTTTTAAAGATTGAGAATTACAAACTCATGGAATTCGATGATATCTAAACTTGAGCTTGAACGAGAAAATATTTTGATCAAATTACAAACCGATTTGTTTTCTGAAAACCCATTTTTAATGCATTCATTACCGTTGAACGTAAAATCCTAGGAATTCACCAGAAATTCATTAGGTCACCTGAACCAAATCGGGTGTCAACCGTAAGAACGGTGGTTGCATAGCATGGTCGAAGACAGGACCTTGTACCAGACCGAAAAATTATAGGGTGATCTTTACTATTGCTCCTACAAAGAATAGTAATTGCATCCGACACGTTATAGACCATAATCAAAAGCATGTCATTAGACATTGCCTTAACAGTTGCTTGTTCAACGCTTTCCTTTACAACCGGACGGTAGTTTACCGAAAGGTAATATACGGAGCAAGTATACTGGACGTGTTGCTTTCCCAATACAAGGTTAGCAAGTGGGTGACACAAAACCATAAGTTTTGAGCTAAAATTTTCAAATCTGAAACCCACCAAACCCACAAAAATAATTTGCAAACACCGGTGAAGGGTTATTCCGGAAAACTTATCTAGGGTAAAAGCTAGATTTAATTTTCAAAAGATCAAATATTTTCATAAAGATCCAATTTCCTAAAGGATCTAAATTTTCATAGTCATGTGGGACTGTAAACCACATCGTTACTACCATTGTTCATATCGCCATATAGAAATCACTGATGTACAAAGTGTGAAGAATAAAGAAGTGATTCTAGTATTTTTATTTCAAGACAATATTGCTTGAGGACAAGCAACGCTCAAGTGTGGGAATATTTGATAATGCTAAAAACGAACATATATTTCATAGCATTATCCCTCAAGAAAGACAAGCTTTTAGTTGCAATTGTTCTATTTACAAGTAATATTCGTTTAAATAATAAAAGGAGAAGACAAAAGACAGATTCGACGATTTGAAGACGCAAATGACCAAAAAGCTAAAAAGTACAAAGTACAATCAAAGTGGTTCAAATTATTGATAAGAAACGTCTAAAAGTTACAAGAGTACGAGCCGCAAAACGCAAAATACAAGATATTAAATTGTACGCAAGGACGTTCGAAAATCCGGAACCGGGACCTGAGCCAACTAACAACGCGCGACGCAACGAAGCTAAAATTACAAGTCAACTATGCACAAGAATATAATATAATATATATATAATTCATAATAATAATAATAATAATAATAATAATAATATAATTATAATATATAATAATATTATGTATGTCGACAAAATGAAATTGAATCAATTGAAGACAACTCACTTTCCACTCTTTTACAGTAGGCATATTCATATCTATAAAAGGAGAAGAGTGCATCGAGAAATAGACACCCCTTTTCTTTCTTTTATATATACGTAAAATATTGATTTATAATTATAATTATAATTTTAATTTAAGATTAATAATAATAAGAGTATGTTAGCGAATGTTGTAAGTGTGTACGTCGAAATTCTGTCCGTGTAACGCTATGTTATTATTAATCATTGTAAGTTATGTTCAACCTTTTTAAATTAATGTCTCGTAGCTAAGTTATTATTATGCTTATTTAAGCCAAAGTAATCGTGAAGTTGGGCTAAATATTAAAGACGGGGTAATTGGGCTTTGTATCATAATTGGAGTTTGGACAAAAGAACGACACTTGTGGAAATTAGACTATGGGCTATTAATGATCTTTATATTTGTTTAATTGAATGATAGTTCGTTAATTTAATATAAAAATTACAATTGGATGTACCTATAAATAACCACATACACTCGATCGGACACGATGGGTGAGATATTTATAAGTACTAATAATCGTTCATTTAACCGGATACGGAAATGGATTAATAGTTAATGGACTTATTAAAACAGGGGTGAATTACATACAAGGAAAATTGGTGTAATTATAGTTTAAGTCCCCAATTAGTTGGAATATTTGACTTCGGATATAAGAATAATTTGACGAGGACACTCGCAATTTATATTTATGACTGATGGACTGTTATAGACAAAAACCATATGGACATATCGAATAATCCAGGACAAAGGACAATTAATCCATGGTAATAAACTAAAATCAACACGTCAAACATCATGATTATGGAAGTTTAAATAAGCATAATTCCTTTATTTCATATTTTATCGCACTTTTATTTACTGTCATTTTATTTATCGCACTTTTAATTATCATACTTTTTAATTATCGCAACTTTTATTTACTGTCATTTTATTTATCGCACTTTTAATTATCGCAATTTTATTATCGTCATTTACTTTACTCTTTAAATTAATTTTTATTTTTAATATTTTACATTAGGTTTTAACTGCGACTAAAGTTTTAAAATCGACAAACCGGTCATTAAACGGTAAAAACCTCCTTTTATAATAATAATACTACTTATATTTATATACAAATTTAGTTTTAAAAATATAGCGTTAAACTTGGCTAGTTCCCTGTGGACGAACCGGACTTACTAAAAACTACACTACTGTACGATTAGGTACACTGCCTATAAGTGTTGTAGCAAGGTTTAGGTATATCCACTCTATAAATAAATAAATAACTTGTGTAAAATTGTATCGTATTTAATAGTATTTCGTAATAAAAATATAACTATTTCGTATACGCCTCTTGTAGTGACCCGAACTTTTTCATGTTTATATATATATTAAATGAAATTGTTATTTACATGATTAAGTATTTCCAACATGGTAAGCAATCAAACTTGTTAAGACTTGATTAATTGAAATAAGTTTCATATAGACAATTGACCACCCAAGTTGATCGGTGATTCACGAACGTTACAAAATTGTAAAAACTACATGTTGTGGTATATATATATATATATATATATATATATATATATATATATATATATATATATATATATATATATATATATATGGTTGACATAGGATTATGATGAGTAAGTATCTCACTAAATATATTAACAATGTGTGATATACATAAGAAATGAGATTACTAAGTTAAGAAACTCGAAATGATATATATAACGATTATCGTTATGATAACGTCTACTAAATACATATGTATCATATTAAGATAGTGATACACTATATTTAACATGATAAAATAATATTTAAATATATCATGAAGTGTGTTAACAATGAACTACATATGTAAAAACAAGACTACTAACTCAAGAATTTCGAAACGAGACATATATATAACGATTATCGTTGTAACGATATTTAAATGTATATATATCATATTAAGATAAATTAATATATCATAATATCATGATAATATAATAATTTAACATCTCATTTGATATAATAAAAAATGGGTTAACAACATTTAACAAGATCGTTAACCTAAAGGTTTCAAAATAACATTTACATGTAATGACTAACGATGACTTAACGACTCAGTTAAAATGTATATACATGTAGTGTTTTAATATGTATTCATACACTTTTTAAAGACTTCAAGACACTTATCAAAATACTTCTACTTAACAAAAATGCTTACAATTACAACCTAGTTCAGTTTCATCAACAATTCTACGCGTATGCATCTGTATTCGTACTCGTACAATACACAGCTTTTAGATGTATGTACTATTGGTATATACACTCCAATGATCAGCTCTTAGCAGCCCATGTGAGTCACCTAACACATGTAGGAACCATAATTTGGCAACTAGCATGAAATATCTCATAAAATTACAAAAATATGAGTAATCATTCATGACTTATTTACATGAAAACAAAATTACACATCCTTTATATCTAATCCATATACCAACGACAAAAAATACCTACAAACACTTTCATTCTTCAATTTTCTTCAACTAAGTGATCTCTCTCAAGTTCTATCTTCAAGTTCTAAGTGTTCTTCATAAATTCTATAAGTTCTAATTTCATAAAATCAAGAATACTTCCAAGTTTGCTAGCTTACTTCCAATCTTGTAGAGTGATCATACAGCCTCAAGAAATCTTTCTTATTTACAGTAAAATATCTTTCTAATATAAGGTAATACTCATATTCAAACTTAGATTCAATTTCTATAACTATAACAATCTTATTTCAAGTGAAAATCTTACTTGAACTTGTTTTTGTGTCATGATTCTACTTCAAGAACTTTCAAGCCATCCAAGGATCCTTTGAAGCTAGATCCATTTTTCTCATTTCCAGTAGTTTTATCCAGAAAACTTGAGGTAGTAATGATGTTAATAACATCATTCGATTCATACATATAAAGCTATCTTATTCGAAGGTTTAAACTTGAAATCACTAGAACATAGTTTAGTTAATTCTAAACTTGTAAGCAAACAAAAGTTAATCCTTCTAACTTGACTTTTAAAATCAACTAAACACATATTCTATATCTATATGATATGCTAAATTAATGATTTAAAACCGGAAAACACGAAAAAACACCGTAAAACCGGATATACGCCGTTGTAGTAACACCGCGGGCTGTTTTGGGTTTGATAATTAAAAACTATGATAAATTTTGATTTAAAAGTTGTTCTTCTGGGAAAATGATTTTTCTTATGAACATAAAACTATATCCAAAAATCATGGTTAAACTCAAAGTGGAAGTATGTTTTTCAAAATGGTCATCAAGACGTCGTTCTTTCGACTGAAATGACTACCTTTACAAAAACAACTTGTAACCTGTAATTCTAACTATAAACTTATACTTTTTCTGTATAGATTCATAAACTTAAGTTCAATATGAAACCATAGCAATTGGATTCACTCAAAATGGATTTAAAACGAAGAAGTTATGGGTAAAACAAGATTGGATATTTTTGATCTTTTTAGCTACGGAAAATGTTTAACAAATCTATACAAATCATATACTAGCTAAATTATATTGTATTATACATGTATTCTAATATATTATGTAATCTTGGGATACCATAGACACGTATGCAAATGTTTTGACATATCATATCGACCCATGTATATATATTAGTTGGAACAACCATAGACACTCTATATGTAGTAATGTTGGAGTTAGCTATACAGGGTTGAGGTGGATTCCAAAAATATATATACTTTGAGTTGAGATCTAGCCTGAGACGTGTATACACTGGGTCGTGGATTGATTCAAGATAATATATATCGATTTATTTCTGTACATCTAAATGTGGACAACTAGTTGTAGGTTACTAACAAGGACAGCTGACTTAATAAACTTAAAACATCAAAATGTATTAAAAGTGTTGTAAATATATTTTGAACATGCTTTGATATATATGTACATATTTGTTATAGGTTCGTGAATCGACCAGTGGCCAAGTCTTACTTCCGACGAAGTAAAAATCTGTGAAAGTGAGTTATAGTCCCACTTTTAAAATCTAATATTTTTGGGATGAGAATACATTCAGGTTTTATAAATGATTTACAAAATAGACATAAGTACGTGAAACTATATTCTATGGTTGAATTATCGAAATCGAATATGCCCCTTTTTATTAAGTCTGGTAATCTAAGAAATAGGGAACAGACACCCTAATTGACGCGAATCCTAAAGATAGATCTATTGGGCCTAACAAATCCCATCCAAAGTACCGGATGCTTTAGTACTTCAAAATTTATATCATATCCGAAGGGTGTCCCGGAATGATGGGGATATTCTTATATATGCATCTTGTTAATGTCGGTTACCAGGTGTTCACCATATGAATGATTTTTATCTCTATGTATGGGATGTATTATTGAAATATGAAATCTTGTGGTCTATTATTACGATTTGATATATATAGGTTAAACCTATAACTCACCAACATTTTTGTTGATGTTTAAAGCATGTTTATTCTCATGTGAATACTAAGAGCTTCCGCTGTCGCATACTTAAATAAGGACAAGATTTGGAGTCCATGCTTGTATGATATTGTGTAAAAACTGCATTCAAGAAACTTATTTTATTGTAACATATTTGTATTGTAAACCATTATGTAATAGTCTTGTGTAAACAGGATATTTTAGATTATCATTATTTGATAATCTACGTAAAGCTTTTTAAACCTTTATTGATGAAATAAAGGTTATGGTTTGTTTTAAAATGAATGCAGTCTTTGAAAAACGTCTCATATAGAGGTCAAAACCTCGCAACAAAATCAATTAATATGGAATGTTTTTAATCAATAAGAACGGGACATTTCACCTCTGCACACATCATGGATATTATGGAGATTTTCATGATTCCATTCCCCGATGTATATGGTGTCCTCCGCGTATTGAAGGCGTGACACGTTAGTTTTATCATTGTCGATCTCTTCACCTTTGAACAAGCCTTTTTCGATAGCTGCTTTCGCAAGAATGTTTAGTTCCTCTGCCGCAAGAATAAATAAAAATGGTGATAATGGGACGCCTTGCCTTACGCCCGGACTTGTCACGAACTCATTAGTGGGGGATCCATTGATAAGAATATATATGGAAGCGGATCTCAATGAAGCAAGAATCCAATCCCGCCATTCCAAACCCCATGGATTTCATTACTTCTAGAAGGAAATTCCAATTGAGACAATCAAATGCCTTTTCGAAGTCGACTTTAAATAGAATGCCCTTTGCTTTTTTCTTTTTGGAAATCAATGCATTCATTCACCACTAAGGCACCATCTAAGATAAATCTACCCTCAAGAAACGTACTTTGTTCATGTCACACGGGTGAAGGGATTACTTTCCGAAGTCGGTTCGAAAGTAATTTGCCAATTATCTTGTAGTAACTACCGATTAGGATAATCGGACGGTAGTCACTAAGGCCCAAAGGATCAGTCTTCTTTGGGATTAATGTGACAAATGAAGCATTACACCCCCGAGAAAATTATGATTTTTCTCAAAACCATTTAATCGCCTCGATTAGTTCAACTTTGATGACTTCCCAATATTTTTTGAAAAAATGAAAATTAAAACCATCGGGACCTGGAGCTTTGGTGTTCCCACAATCAAGGATAGCATTATGTATTTTAGTTTCATCAAAGGGGACCTCGAGTGCGGTTGCATCATCAACAGAAAGTGTAGGATAATCAAGGTCTTCAAGGCTCGACCTATAATCATTTTGTTCTTTGAAGATGTTTTTGAAGTGGTTGACTGCACATGACTTAATATCATTTGGAGAGTCATTCCAAATACCGTTAATTACAAGACCGCGGATGTTGCATTTATTATTCTTTCTACGAATCATCGAGTTAAAGTATTTTGTGTTTTCGTCGCCATCAAGGATCCATCGAATTCTATATTTCTGTTTAAGCATACTTGTCTTGATTTTTTCTTTGTCAATCCATTGTTTTCGACACTCTTTCCAATGATTGTAATCATCATCGTTCAGCTGACCCATTTCGACTTGTATTTCCAGATTCAAGGCTGCATTTTTTAATAACTCTATTTCACTATCAAGTTGGTTAAATTTATTATGGCTCCATGCACGTAAAGCGTCTTTAATTTTCTTGAGTTTATTATGAAAAACACAATCTTTTCTTGCAACTGATGGAACAGATTTTGCCCACGCCCCCTTGATAACCTCATCAACATCATCATCATCTAACCATGCGTCGAAAATTTTAAACGGTTTAGGACCAAAGTCACGAACTACATCTCTTAACATAATGGGACAATGGTCTGAATGTTTTCTTTCGATTGCAATAGCTGATAAGTCTTTCCAAAGTGAGAAGAATTTATCAGTTACCAAGCATCTATCTAATTTGCTGAATTTAAGTCCGTCTTCACTAACACGAGTAAAATTTCTGCCACCTAAAGGAACCTCAATCAAATTGTTAGTATCAATGAATTCATTAAACCTTTTAGCTCTTGACTCAATAAAATCACAGTTGAGTCTCTCACTTTGATCACGTACTTCCTTAAAATCGCCACATAATAACCATGCTTCATTACTATGACCAAGTAGACACGTGAGGGAGTCCCATAGTTTCTGTTTGTTTTGGTCATCATGGGGGCCATATATGTTAATGACATTCAATTTTTCACCCGAACAGTTTCCATGTACCTTTTACCCCAATAACACAATCGAATTCGATAGCACTATTCGCATCAAAAAAGATGTATCCCATATCAAGAGTTGCCCACCCGATTTCCCGACAATCGCCTTTTGGATGAAATTACATTCGCGTGAGCCCCACAATTTAGAAATCCATGTGTCATCGACAAGGTGGAGTTTCATTTCTTGTAGGGCAACGAACGAAGGTTTTTCATTAGAAATAAGTCTTCTTACCCACCCGAATTTATCAATCTTACCCCCGATTGCAAAACTTCTTATACTCAAAGAAATATCATAAAGACTTATCTATGAAAGGACATAAATACCCGCATGTGTCTGTCACAAAATTGAACTATCTATGGAAAAAATGCATACTAGGGTCACCTTTGGTAGTATTGATATGGAGATTGAAGAGATAAAGAAAAAATCAATCGATTGGGAATTAATTGCAGAAGATCGTGATCTCACAAGTGATGAGAGGGCGCTTTGGTTAGACTGTAGAAAAAAATGGTTAGAAAAAGATAAAATAAAACAAACATGGCCAAACAAAAATCTCGTGCTAAATGGATTCACGATGGAGATGAGAACTCGGAATTTTTCCATTCAATGATTAAAAGGAGGCTTTCAAAACGCAACATTCGAGGTCTTAGTATTAATGGGAATTAGAGTGATGACCCAATTGAAGTCAAGCATGCAACTTTCTGCCATTTCAAGTTCTTGTTTGAAAAAAGAAATAACAACCAAATGAAGTTTGCGGTTACGGGTATAGAAGGGTCGGCCTTGGGGGTAGATGTACCAATTAATACAAGTAACAATAGCCATGCAAATGCGGGGGTAGTGGTTCCAAATGATACAAACAACAACAGTGGCGTTCCAAATAATGCTAATAACAGTAGCCATGCAAATGGGGGGGAGGGGGTGGTTCCAAATGATTTAAATAGCAACAGTGGCCTTGCGAATGTGTATATCAACAAAATCAGTTAGTCCCAGGCTAGCGAGATCGAAGCTGTTGATGTTATGCGAGGTGTATATAAAATAGCTTTATATTTTAGCAGAAAATACTATTAAATACGATACAATTTTACACAAGATATTTATTTATTTAGAGAATGGATATACTTAAACCTTGCTACAACACTTATAGGCAGTGTACCTAATCGTACAGTAGTGTAGTTTTTAGTAAGTCCGGTTCGTTCCACAGGGAAAATCTTTAAACAAAGCTTAACGCTATATTAGTTTACTTTTATAAAAATACAAATATATATATAAGTAATATTATTATTATAAAATGGGTTTTTACCGTTTAATGACCGGTTTGTCGATTTTAATTCTTCAGTCGCAGTTAAAACCAAATGTAAAATATTAAATAAAAGACTTAATTTAAAGCGTAAAGTAAATAACGATAATGAAATTACGAATAATAAAAGTGCGATAAAATAAACTTGCGATAATTAAAAAGTACGATAATTAAAAGTGCAATTAAATATAATAACAATGAATAAAAATGCGATAATTAGAAGTGCAATTAAATATAAAATAAAGGAAATTAAATATGAAATAAAAGAATTATGCTTATTTAAACTTCCGTAACCATGATGTTTGACGTGTTAATTTTAGTTTTATGCCCATTGGTTAATTGTCCTTTGTCCTGGATTATTTAATATGTCCGTCTGGTTTTTGTCCATAACAGTCCATCAGTCATAAATATAAAGTGCGAGTGTCCTCGTCAAATTATCCTTATACCCGAAGTTAAATATTCCAACTAATTGGGGACTTAAACTGTAACAAGATTTTAATACTTTGTTTAATAATTACACCAGGATGTCGACTGAGTGTAACCCAAGGTTTTAATATTTTGTTATCAATTATACCAAGTGTCCTTGTACATAATTTCACCCCTGTTTTAATTATTCTAGTGGCTATTAATCCATTCCCGTGTCCAGTTAAATGAACGATTATTCGTACATATAAATACCCCGCCCATCGTGTCCGATCGAGTGTATATGGTAATTTATAGGGACGCCCAATTGTAAATCTTTATATTAACATTAACAAACTATCATTTAGTTAAACAAATATAAAGCCCATTAATAGCCCATAGTCTAATTTCCATAAGTGTCGTTCTTTTGTCCAAACCCCAATTATGGTACAAAGCCCAATTACCCAATTTTAGTAATTAGCTCAACATCATGATTACTTCGGATTAAATAAGCATAATAATAACTTAGCTACGAGACATTAAATTAAAAAGGTTGAACATAACTTACAATGATTAAAAATAGCGTAGCGTTACACGGACAGAATTTCGACTTACATCCTTACAACATTCGCTAACATACCCTTATTATTAGAATTATAATTAAAATTTAAATTAAAATATAAATTATAAATATAAATATTACGTATGAATGGAGAAGAGAAAGATGGATATGTTTTTGCGTTCACCAAACTGCGAATTTATAGGAGATGTGGCCTGACTTTTCATGCCATGCGATCGCATGGACTTTCTTCTTCCTGGCCATGCGATCGCATGGCCAGCTGGGAGAGCTCACATGTTGCTTGTTTCCTTGTGCCGACGTTTTATAAATATAATATAATATATATATTAATTTTAAGAATTAATTATATATTATATTATATTCATATGCATAGTTGACTTGTAATTTTTAGTCCGTTGCGTCGAGCGTTGAGAGTAGACTCTGGTCCCGGTTTCGGATTTTCGAACGTCCTTGCGTACAATTTAATATCTTGTACTTTGCGTTTTGAATCTTGTACTCTTGTAATTTTGAGACGTTTCTTATCAATAATTAGAACCTCATTGATTGTATTTTGTACTTTTGAGCTTTTTGGTCATTTGCGTCTTCAATTCGTCGAATCTGTCTTTTGTCTTCACCTTTTATTATTTAAACGAATATCACTTGTAAATAGAACAGTTGCAACTAAAATCTTGTCTTTCTTGAGGAATAATGCTATGAAATATATGTTAGTTTTTAGCATTATCAGCTGTCTTCACAGAAAAGGAAGTTCTTGATGCTATTAAAGAATGTAATTCTTCAAAGGCGCCCGGTCCCGATGGTTTTAAGTTTAACCTTTTTAAGTTATATTGGGATTTGGTTAAGAACGGCCTCATGAATGCCCTTCATTGGTTTTGGGATAATTGCGAAATCTCCAAAAGTTGTAACGCGTCGTTTATCACTTTGGTCCCGAAAAAATTGGGCCTGTTGGGATTAAATGACTATAGACCCATTAGTCTAATCGGATGCTATTATAAGATTCTCGCGAAAATCCTCTCCAATCGTATTCGGAAAGTGTTACCGTGTGGAAATGAGCAAAGCGCATACCTTAAGGGTAGCTTCATACTCGATGGTGCTCTTATAGCTAATGAAGCAATTGACTATCTCAAACGAAATAAGAAGAAGAGCCTCATTTTCAAAGTAGATTTCGAGAAGGTTTTTGATAGTTTAAGTTGGAAGTTCTTGTTAGACGTGATGGAAAAGATGGGGTTTGGTGTTCGTTGGAGATCTTGGCTCCACGTGTGTCTCAAATTGGCCTCGATCTCCATACTTGTCAATGGGTCCCCTACTAATGAATTTCTCATTGAGAGAGGAGTTAGGCAAGGCGATCCATTATCACCTTTCCTTTTTCTCATAGCGGCGGAAGGAAAATTATCTAATAAAAAAGACGTGTGTTGAAAATCTCTTTAAAGGAGTTGAAATAGGCAAGGAGAAAATACCGCTCTCTCACTTGCAATTTGCGAACGATACAATTTTTATTGGCGAATGGCAAAGAAAAAATTTTTGCAATCTCATGAAAGCACTCAAATGCTTTGAAAATGTTTCAGGTCTCAGAATCAATTTTCATAAAAGCATCTTGTACGGGTTGTGTGTCTCAAAGGAAGATGTGGAAGGTATGGCTTGTCGAGTGGGATGTAAAGTGGGTGAATTACCTTTTACATATCTTGGACTTCCCGTGGGAAAGAATATGAGTGTTGTGCAAAATTGGAACCCCGTTGTTGAGAAATTCAACTCGAAACTCGCAAATTGGAAATCAAGAACGGTCTCATATGGTGGAAGATTGACGCTTGTTAAATCGGTTTTGATTATGGTCTATAACGTGTCGGACGCAATTACTATCCTTTGTAGGAGCAATAGTAAAGCTTACCCTTATAATTTTCCGGTCTGGCACAAGGTCCTGTCTTTAACTATGCTATGCAATCACCGTTCTTACGGTTGACACCCAATTTGGTTCAGGTGACCTAATGAATTCCAGGTGAATTCCTAGGATTTTACGTTCAATGGTAATGAACGCATTGAAAATGGGTTTTCAGAAAACAAATCGGTTTATAATTTGATCAAAATATTTTCTCGTTCAGGCTCGAGTTTAGATATCATTGAATTCCATGAGTTTGAATTCTCAATCTTTAAGGTCAATCTCTAGGATTGAGTAATATCAGGCTTAAAAACTGATTTTTAATCTTTAAGGAGATTATCCTTTCTGGGGATCTGATTCATTAGTCTTATCCAGCTAATTTGCACGGTGCCTCCCCATTTTACGAGACAGATCCTCTCATGGTTAGGATAAGTCTGACCACTTGGCAACCCTGTTTAATGCTGAGGTCCGTGGATTTCCTGCTGATTTTAGTGATGACTTTTCTAGGTTTTTCGTCAACCTACAGCTGGTCTGGACGACAACTTCTTGACCTAAATCAAGAAGCGCGTTTCTTTTTCGGAAGACTTTACTTCCTTTTAATGATGGAATTGATTCATTGTGTAGATCCATCTCTTCTTTTCTTTCATCGGGTAAAATAGTTTAGTTTAGTCCAAAGCAAAAGTATTTTCAGTTATTTGTTACAGAAATATGTGACATATGTTTTAAGATAACTTGGTAATTTTTCCCACACTTGGCTTTTATTTTCTTTTTTTTTATTGTCCTCTATTCCATTTTAAATGAATTTTAACATTTTGGTTTGTTTCTCAATTTATGTCCTTTCTGAGCTAACAATAATTTCGGTGTTAACACCTAGTTTTATCGTTCATAAATATGTATAAACATGATTTTGAGTTCATTTAATTGAAAATTTTGAAAATTTTTACTAGATTTGGGTAGTCAGTATATAAGACTAGGGCTGTTCTTTATCATCAGAGAGCACTAGATTCTAATACAACTACTACGTTACTAGTATTTTTAATGGTAACCAAGTGTTTAAGATAAAAATTTTAAAAATCCGAAAGAATTTAACCCCTTCCCACACTTAAGATCTTGCAATGCCCTCATTTGCAAGAAATCAGTAACAATTTAAATTATTGAGGGTGATTAGCGTAAAAATGATTAAATTTTACCAAAGTTTCCAAACATATTGGCGTTTGGTTGCTGAATGATAAATGGTGCATATCATTTGTTCATTTCGTCTGTTGTTACATCACATTTATTTGTCATCTTGTCGTCAAAATTAGTAGCTTTTGCTGAACTTAATGACAGTCTTTGAAAATGCGCTGTTTTACCCTGTTTTGTACAATCGACAATATACATACATACAAATATAATCATGCATGGCAATTTGAAATGGGACTTAATATCCCACTTTCAAATTCTAAATATGAAATATTAGTACACAATAATAATAAAAATAATAAAAATTACACAAATATATCCAATAACATAAGTTTAAACATGAAAAAGTCAAAAGATAAAAACATAAAAATCATAAAAATAACCAAATGGAACTAAATCAGTCTGGATATAGGTTCTAGTTCATCTCGTCAGGTGGGTTCCATTGTTGGTTATAGGTGTTTTGATAGGCTTGGTTATAGTCATACCGGTTAAAGGGTGGTCGGATATCGGGGCTATGTGGCGAAAAATGAGCAGGTCGAGTTGGTACATAGTTATTTGGTACCTGATATGATAGCTGGCTCATGATTTGGTGCTGATGAACTAACCAGCTATCGTGTTGGCGTCGCCTATAATCCTCGTATACTCGCTCGGAGTTCCACTGCTCATACATACTATGTCTGGCCGCGTTCGTCATTGCTTCCTCATCTATACGAACGTGGA
Organism: Rutidosis leptorrhynchoides; assembly: GCF_046630445.1. Classification (NCBI taxonomy): domain Eukaryota; kingdom Viridiplantae; phylum Streptophyta; class Magnoliopsida; order Asterales; family Asteraceae; genus Rutidosis; species Rutidosis leptorrhynchoides. Next base: position 25,462,186 of record NC_092342.1, read on the forward strand.
CGTCAAGAATAGCATCTCGAAAGACATCCCTAATGTCTTCCGCCTCCTCCATTTCCTCGTCTGAGCCTCTCTCTACCTGAGGATGAGATCCCTCATAGGGTACTGCCTGGTTACGTCTACTTTTCAATACCTTAGCACCCACATAAACTTTCAATCCTAAGGGCTCAACCTGTTCTCTACAAAGCTGTAATGGACCCCCTTGGTTCCTATCAACACCTAAATACTCTCCAATGAGAGTCACAAAAATACCTCCTCCTATTATACTCCCGTCCTGCATTCCCTCTACCATTTTAGATAAATAAAAAGCAACACAGTAAGGTATATTGACAAAGCTTCTAGGATCCCGAATACACTTTAGGTAGAATAAATCATGTAAGGTAATTTTTTCTTTATTATGACCTCTCTGTGTAATCGAGTTAGCCAAAAATCTATGAATAATACGAAGCTCGGCTCTGTCAATATGTGTATAGGAGTGTCCTCCTGCTCGTGTAAAAACATCAAAATGTGACATACGCATCCAAATGGCGTCAGCGTCAAAGTTACTATCTACCCTTTCACCATAATGAATCAAATTTGTACAATCGGGTAATAGCAACTCACCAGGAGTATATATCTGTAAGGCCCTGGCCATGTCCAACATGGACATTCTGTACATCCTACCGCCAAGGATAAACCTAAGAAATCTTCTATCATCTATTCTAAATATATTTGTATCAAGTGATACAGTACTCATCAACTCAACACACCATTCCTTATATACAGGTCTACGAATGGTGAAAAGACGTTCCCAATCTGTAAAAGAAGAACTGCCATACCTTTGAACTAAAAGCTGTCTAACACGGTCAGCTAGATAGACCGTTTCCAAAGGGGCCCAATCGATTACCCTTGGCACCTCTACATTTTTTGTTACCAATTTGAATTTGTTCCTTTGATATGTCTCGTAATCTCTCCATCTCCTATCAAATCTCAGATTAGGATGCAGAGTGTGCTCAGGAATCGTTGGGAATTCTACTGGCGGCCTCATTGGGAATACTATGAATTCATCAACAAACTGTACCGGATCATAATAAGGTATGTGCTGATCAGGCTGTTGTTGTTCCTGTTGTGGTTCTTGTTCGTGTTGCATTTCTGGTTCTGGTTCTGGTGCTGGTGCCGGTCGTCTAGATGATGATGCTCCTGAACCTCCAGTATCGGCTTTCTGCAAAACACATTAAACACAAAATTTGTGCATCCAAATATGCATTAGTGTTAGCAAAATAACAACTTAAAACAATCACTATAACATGTTAAATCAAAATTAAACTTATACACATTTTCACAATTTTTCACAATTCTACACTTTTCAAATAAGCACATATGAAAATGTATACAAAATTCATAAGCATTTAACTTAAATAACATGTCAAAATATTCATTACTAATAATTAAACAAGTCTCAAATGGCAAATATATCAAATTAATCAAGTTCATGAATTTTGGACTTAAAAAGTCCACTTTAATCTCCAAAAATCATGTTTAGGATCAATGTTTGGATCATTTAACTATCTAAACATGTTACACTACTCAATTTAGCAATAATTCATGACAAAAATTGGCCATAACCTGTTTATATCAAAAAGTCCCAAATTGCTCAAGAACACAAACCCTAGATTTCTAAATTTTTTGAAGTTTTTGGCTTCAAATCATGTTAAATAGCATCAATCTAGGTTATACATGCATAAAATACTAACAATTTAACACTAATTACACTAGAAATTAACAAAATTGCATTAGGTAAAAAATTGGTAATTATCACAAAAACTAGGAATTTATAGAGTTTAGGGGTGTAATTTTTACCAATTTGCTGAAGAATGAGAATCTAGGCATGATTAGAGCAAGAAAAATGACGAATTACGGTGGAAAATTGGCGAAAATTGGTGAATTTTTGGGTGAGTTTCGTGAATGTGTGTGTTTTGTGGAGAAGAAACAGACCAGTCTGCTGTATGTATCAGGCCTGTAATTGGCCTCCATGCGATCGCATGGATGGATAGGGTGATTCCCATGCGATCGCATGGGTACCCGGCTACAGTGTTTTTGGCTTCTTTTTTTTTTTTTTAAACTTTAACTTATAAAACAATTAAGTGATTAATTTTAAAATTTTGTTTCCCTTTGTCTTAGGATGAGGTCGTTTCGGATCGATGTCCTAGTCCGTCCTTCGACAAAATTTTAAAATTTGTCTTTTTCAAGCGATTGTTTTAAAAGCTTAGATTTTTGGGTTTTTTTTAATTTTTTTGGCATACCTTAATTCAATAAGATTAAAAGTAATGATAATAAAAGTTCTCGTCCCTCCCTCGGGTAAAGCAATTTCGGTTCAATGACCTAGTCTTCAACTTACGACGAATTTTAAAAATCATATTTTTAACTTAATGAGATAAAGTAAATTTTTGTTTTTAAATTCACACCAAACTTAAAATAAAAATACATAAAATTCAAAATTAATATTAAAAATTCACACCAAACTTAAAATTTGAAATGCATAAAATTAAAAATTCTTATTTTAAAAATTAAAAATTCACACCAAACTTAATTTAAAAAAATTCATATTATAAAGTCACACCAAACTTATATTATATTTTTCAAATATTTACAATTTTAAATATATTGTTTTTACAAAGTTTACAATATTAATTTAAGATTTATATATTAATTTTAAAAATATGGTAAAAATAAAATTAAAAATCTTTTTGGCTTTTTATCCCACTTTAATCAATCAAATATTATCAAAAATATGCGCCCCTCTTTTCGGTAAAGTAATTTTGGTTCCATGACCTAATTTAACTCATGACGAATTTTTGAAATATTTTGGGTTGATTGATTAAAGATATTTATACCTTAAGAATAAACGTTAAATTTCGCAGTGATGTAATAAATTTTTGTATGATATCAATAATTTCGGTCGCCAAACCTAATTTTATTTAATACCAATTTAATACTTTATAGCGAACAAATTAGCGTTTATTATCAAAAGGTTAAAAATAAAAAAATAAAAATAAAAACTGTACAGACATACCTGTGAAATAGATTTCTTAGTTATATGATCTATTATATTCATAAGATAGTCGGTTTAATTGATTTTCCATGGCTACATAGGCGTAACCTCGAGCATTCAGTGTCTTTTCTTCTAAACATATGAACGGTCCGTCTCTGCATAAAGTAACAAATTCGGTATTTGAATAGGTTTGATTATTTGAACATTTACCTCCATGTGACCATTTTCCGCATTTGTGACATTTTTCTAGTTGTCGTGCTCTTCTTTTTGCTGCGGATTTTGATTTTCCTTTACCAAATTGTAACTTATTATCTTCGCATCTGGATTCTTTTCTAACTCCGTCCATTCTTTCTCTGATTACTGATACTAATTCACTCGGGAGTATGTCATTATTACGTTTAGTGATCAAAGCGTGTAGCATTAGACCATGGTTTAGTTCACAGGCAGTCTTCATTTCGTAAAAACCTAAAAAATTAAAAATTCAGAATGGGGGGAGAAGACTAGTTCTTTAGGGTCTGCTAGGGAAAGACCATACGTGTTCCATTTTCGAGAACTACACGAAAACAGACAATCTAACTCTAACAGAAATACATATTATCCTTTAAAGACTTGATTCTCCCCACACTTAGTTAGCTGTGGTGTCGAAATTGTGATTAACTTCGTTGTCGACTTCCATCGGACCATGTATGTAATGTTTAACTCTGTGACCATTAACTTTAAATTCAATCCCATTTGAATTTATCAATTCTATCGTTCCGTATGGGAAAACTCTTTTGACTATGAATGGCCCAGACCATCTTGATTTTAATTTTCCAGGAAATAGCTTGAATCGTGAATTGAAAAGAAGAACTCTGTCTCCTTCTTTAAATTCTTTTGAACTTCTGATTCTTTTATCATGCCATTTCTTCGTTCTTTCTTTATAGATTAACGAATTTTCGTATGCTTCATGTCTTAATTCTTCTAATTCGTTTAGTTGACTTAATCGTAGACGTCCGGCTTCATGTAAATCAAGATTACATGTCTTCAAAGCCCAAAATGCTTTGTGTTCAATTTCTACTGGAAGATGACATGCTTTTCCATAAACAAGTCTAAAAGGTGTGGTTCCAATTGGAGTTTTGTAGGCTGTTCTAAAAGCCCAGAGTGCATCCTCCAATTTAATGGACCATTCCTTCGGATTTGATCCTACGGTTTTCTCTAGAATACGTTTTAAAGCTCGGTTGGTGTTTTCAACTTGTCCACTTGTTTGTGGATGATATGCGGTGGAGATTTTATAAGTTACTCCATATCTTTTAAGAACTTTCTCAAGTTGATTATTACAGAAATGAGTACCCCGATCACTTATTAAAGCTTTCGTTGTTCCAAACCTTGCAAAAAGACGTTTTAAAAAGTTGACTACAACTCGTGCATCATTAGTTGGGAGAGCTTGTGCTTCCGCCCATTTAGATACATAATCAATGGCTACGAGTATATATAAATTATTATGAGATTTTGGAAATGGACCCATAAAGTCAATACCCCAAATGTCAAATACTTCACATACTTGGATGACATTTTGTGGCATTTCATCACGTTGACTTATTTTTCCGGCCCTTTGACATGCATCACAGGATTTGCAAAGAAGGTGTGCGTCTTTGTAAATTGTAGGCCAATAGAATCCAGCTTCATAAACTTTTCTTGCTGTTAGTTGAGGCCCATAATGCCCTCCTGTTGGTCCTGTGTGACAATGGTTTAAAATTTTACTAGCTTCATCTCCAAATACACATCGGCGTATTATTCCATCGGGACAACTTTTAAACAGATGTGGATCTTCCCAGAAATAGTGTTTTATATCACTAAAGAATTTCTTTCGTCTTTGGTACGATAATCCTTTTTCAAGGAATTCACAAACTAAGTAGTTTGCATAGTCTGCAAACCATGGGATTTCTTTATAATCTATCTTCAATAGATATTCATCAGGAAATTTGTCTTGTATGGCCGATTCATTTAGAACTTCTAATTCGGGATTTTCAAGACGAGAAAGATGATCAGCGGCGAGATTTTCTGCTCCTCTTTTATCTCGGATTTCAATATCAAACTCTTGTAAGAGTAAGATCCAACGGATTAATCTTGGTTTAGCATCTTGTTTTGAAAATAGGTATCTAAGAGCAGAATGGTCGGTATAGACCACCGTTTTTGCTAGAACGAGATATGATCGAAATTTGTCAAAAGCAAAGACAATAGCAAGGAGTTCTTTTTCAGTAGTTGTATAGTTCGTTTGTGCTCCTTGTAACGTCTTACTAGCATAATATATAGGTTGAAATCGTTTTTCAATCCTTTGTCCTAAAACGGCTCCCATTGCAAAATCACTTGCATCGCACATTAGTTCAAATGGTAGATTCCAATTTGGTGTTATCATGATTGGTGCATTAGTGAGTTTCTCTTTAAGAATATTAAAAGATTTGATACACTCATCTGAAAAGATGAATGGAGCATCCTTTTCTAGGAGTTTATTCATAGGAGTGGCAATTTTAGAAAAATCTTTTATAAAACGTCGGTAAAAACCGGCATGCCCTAGAAAACTCCTAACTCCTCTAACATTTGTGGGATGTGGAAGTTTAGCAATTATATCTACTTTAGCTCTATCCACTTCAATCCCTTCTTTTGAAATTTTATGTCCAAGAACGATGCCTTCTTTAACCATGAAATGGCATTTCTCCCAATTAAGTACTAGATTTGATTTTTCGCATCTAATTAGCATTCGTTCCAGATTAACTAGACATGATTTAAATGTATCACCGAAGACTGAAAAGTCATCCATGAATACTTCCATGCATTCTTCTATCATGTCATGAAAAATTGCCATCATACACCTTTGAAAGGTTGCAGGGGCGTTACAAAGTCCAAACGGCATGCGTTTGTAAGCAAAAGTACCATAAGGGCACGTGAATGTGGTTTTCTCTTGATCTTCTGGTGCTATTGGAATTTGAAAATATCCGGAAAATCCATCTAGAAAACAATAGTAACTATTTTCGGCTAATCTTTCCAACATTTGATCTATGAAAGGTAAGGGAAAGTGATCTTTTCTGGTGGCGTCATTTAATTTTCTATAATCAATACATACACGCCATCCTGTTACAGTCCTAGTAGGAATAAGCTCATTTTTCTCATTTGTGATAACAGTCATGCCACCCTTCTTAGGCACGCATTGAACTGGGCTTACCCATGGACTATCAGAAATTGGATAAATTAAACCTGCATCTAGCAGTTTAATAATCTCTTTCTTAACTACATCTTGCATATTAGGATTTAGTCTTCGTTGGAATAAGCTCATTTTTCTTAACTACTTCCATGCATCTCTTTCTTAACTACAGTCCTAGTAGGAATAAGCTCATTTTTCTCATTTGAACATTTACCTCCATGTGACCATTTTCCGCATTTGTGACATCGTTCTAGGTGTCGTGCTCTTCTTTTCGCTGCGGATTTTGATTTTCCTTTACCAAATTGTAACTTATTATCTTCGCATCTGGATTCTTTTCTTACTCCGTCCAATCTTTCTCTGATTACTGATACTATTTCACTCGGTAGTGTGTCATTATTACATTTAGTGATCAAAGCGTGTAGCATTAGACCATGGTTTAGTTCATAGGCAGTCTTCATTTCCTAAAAAAAATAAAAATTCAGAATGGGGGGAGAAGACTAGTTCTTTAGGGTCTGCTAGGGAAAGACCATTCGGGTTCCATTTTCGAGAACTACATGAAAACAAACAATCTAACTCTAACAGAAATACATATTATCCTTTAAAGACTTGATTCTCCCCACACTTAGTTAGCTGTGGTGTCGAAATTGTGATTAACTTCATTATCGAATTCCATTGGACTATCTATGTAGTGTTTAACTCTGTGACCATTAACTTTAAATTCAATCCCATTTGAATTTATTAATTCTATCGTTCCGTATGGAAAAACTCTTTTGACTATGAATGGTCCAGACCATCTTGATTTCAATTTTCCAGGAAATAGCTTGAATCGTGAATTGAAAAGAAGAACTCTGTCTCCTTCTTTAAATTCTTTTAAACTTCTGATTCTTTTATCATGCCATTTCTTCGTTCTTTCCTCATAGATTAACGAATTATCGTATGCTTCATGTCTTAATTCTTCTAATTCGTTTAGTTGACTTAACCGTAGACGTCCGGCTTCATGTAAATCAAGATTACATGTCTTCAAAGCCCAAAATGCTTTGTGTTCAATTTCTACTGGAAGATGACATGCTTTTCCATAAACAAGTCTAAAAGGTGTGGTTCCAATTGGAGTTTTGTAGGCTGTTCTAAAAGCCCAGAGTGCATCCTCCAATTTAATGGACCATTCCTTCGGATTTGATCCTACGGTTTTCTCTAGAATACGTTTTAAAGCTCGGTTGGTATTTTCAACTTGTCCACTTGTTTGTGGATGATATGCGGTAGAGATTTTAAGAGTTACTCCATATCTTTTAAGAACTTTCTCAAGTTGATTATTACAGAAATGAGTACCCCGATCACTTATTAAAGCTTTCGGTGTTCCAAACCTTGCAAAAAGACGTTTTAAAAAGTTGACTACAACTCGTGCATCGTTAGTTGGGAGAGCTTGTGCTTCCGCCCATTTAGATACATAATCAATGGCTACGAGTATATATAGATTATTATGAGATTTTGGAAATGGACCCATAAAGTCAATACCCCAAATGTCAAATACTTCACATACTTGGATGACATTTTGTGGCATTTCATCACGTTGACTTATTTTTTCGGCCCTTTGACAAGCATCACAGGATTTGCAAAGAAGGTGTGCGTCTTTGTAAATTGTAGGCCAATAGAATCCAGCATCATAAACTTTTCTTGCTGTTAGTTGAGGCCCATAATGCCCTCATGTTGGTCCTGTGTGACAATGGTTTAATATTTTACTGGCTTCATCTCCGAATACACATCGACGTATTATTCCATCTGGACAACTTTTAAACAAATGTGGATCTTCCCAAAAATAGTGTTTTATATCACTGAAGAATTTCTTTCGTTTTTGGTACGATAATCCTTTTTCAAGGAATCCACAAACTAAATAGTTTGTATAGTCTGCAAACCATGGAATTTCTTTATAATCTATCTTCAATAGATATTCATCAGGAAAGTTGTCTTGTATGGCCGATTCATTTAGAACTTCTAACTCAGGATTTTCAAGACGAGAAAGATGATCAGCGGCGAGATTTTCTGCTCCTCTTTTATCTCGGATTTCAATATCAAACTCTTGTAAGAGTAAGATCCAACGGATTAATCTTGGTTTAGCATCTTGTTTCGAAAATAGGTATCTAAGAGCATAATGGTCGGTATAGACCACCGTTTTTGCTAGAACGAGATATGATCGAAATTTGTCAAAAGCAAAGACAATAGCAAGGAGTTCTTTTTCAGTAGTTGTATAGTTCGTTTGTGCTCCTTGTAACGTCTTACTAGAATAATATATAGGTTGAAATTGTTTTTCAATCCTTTGTCCTAAAATGGCTCCCATTGCAAAATCACTTGCATCGCACATTAGTTCTAATGGTAGATTCCAATTTGGTGTTATCATGATCGGCGCATTAGTTAGTTTATCTTTAAGAATATTAAAAGATTTGATACACTCATCTGAAAAGATGAATGGAGCATCCTTTTCTAGGAGTTTATTCATAGGAGTGGCAATTTTAGAAAAATCTTTTATGAAACGTCGGTAAAAACCGGCATGCCCTAGAAAACTCCTAACTCCTCTAACATTGGTGGGATGTGGAAGTTTAGCAATTACATCTACTTTAGCTCTATCCACTTCAATTCCTTCTTTTGAAATTTCATGTCCAAGAACGATGCCCTCTTTAACCATGAAATGGCATTTCTCCCAATTAAGTACTAGATTTGATTGTTCGCATCTAATAAGCATTCGTTCAAGATTAGCTAGACTTGTTTCAAATGTATCACCGAAGACTGAAAAGTCATCCATGAAAACTTCCATGCATTCTTCTATCATGTCATGAAAAATCGCCATCATACACCTTTGAAAGGTTGCAGGGGCATTGCAAAGTCCAAATGGCATGCGTTTGTAAGCAAAAGTACCATAAGGGCACGTAAATGTGGTTTTCTCTTGATCTTCGGGTGCTATTGGAATTTGAAAATATCCGAAAAATCCATCTAGAAAACAATAGTAACTATTTCCGGCTAATCTTTCCAACATTTGATCAATGAAAGGTAAGGGAAAGTGATCTTTTCTGGTGGCGTCATTTAATTTTCTATAATCAATACATACACGCCATCCTGTTACAGTCCTAGTAGGAATAAGCTCATTTTTCTCATTTGTAATGACAGTCATGCCACCCTTCTTAGGCACGCATTGAACTGGGCTTACCCATGGACTATCAGAAATTGGATAAATTAAACCTGCATCTAGCAGTTTAATAATCTCTTTCTTAACTACATCTTGCATATTAGGATTTAGTCTTCGTTGGCGTTGCACATACGTTTTATGACCTTCTTCCATAAGGATTTTATGTGTGCAATACGAAGGACTTATTCCTTTAATATCATGAATCTTCCATGCAATGGCTGGTTTATGAGCTTTCAACACAGAAATGAGTTGTGATTTCTCATTTTCAGTAAGAGAAGATGATATTATTACAGGTAATTCAGATTCACCATGTAAATAAGCGTATTCCAAATGGTTTGGAAGTGGCTTTAACTCTAATTTCGGTGGTTCTTCTATCGATGATTTATATCGATATCTGTCTTCTTCTTTTAGCATTTGAATTTCTTCTGTTGTTGGTTCATATCCATTAGCTATAAGTGTAGCTAACATTTCAGCTTCATCAATTTGTTCATTACCTTCTCCTAAAGAACATTCTCCTGTTCCTTGTAATTCTAGAAATTCTTCTAATAATTCTGCATGTGCATCTATAGTTTGAATATAATAACATGTATCATCTGCAGATTGTGGTTGTTGCATTGCTCTATCAACTGAAAAGGTAACACTCTCGTCCTCTATACTTAGGGTCAATTTCTTACCGAACACGTCTATCATTGCTTTAGCCGTATTTAAGAATGGTCTTCCTAATATGAGAGGAACTTGAGAATCTTCTTCCATGTCCAAAACAACAAAATCTACTGGAAATACTAAAGTACCAACTTTAACTAGCATGTTCTCCATTATCCCTCTAGGATATTTTATTGATCAATTGGCTAGTTGTATGCTTATTCTTGTTGGTTTCAATTCTCCAAGGTCTAGTTTTGCGTATAGTGAATACGACATTAAATTTATACTAGCACCTAAATCTGCTAATGCTTCTATTGAACTAAGACTACCCAGAAAACATGGAATTGTGAAACTTCCTGGATCAGATAGTTTTTCTGGTATCTTACTCAACAGCACTGCTGAACAATTAGCATTCATGGTAACAGCCGAGAGTTCTTCCATTTTCTTTCTATTTGAGATTAGATCTTTCAAGAATTTAGCATATATAGGCATTCCTGAAATCACATCAATGAAAGGAAGATTTACATTTATCTGTTTAAACATATCCAAGAATTTGGATTGCTCGGCTTCAAGTTTCTCTTTCTTCATTTTACTCGGGTAAGGAAGTGGTGGTTGGTATGGTTTAACATAAGGTTTAGCCTTAACTGTGTTATCTTCATTAACTTTCTCAACTACCGGTTCTTTTTCCTTATCTTGATCAGGTTGTGGTTCTTGTGGAGTAGGAATAGCTTCATCAGAAGTTACAGGTATTTCAGGTGGTTTAAGTGTTGTACCACTTCTTGTGGTAATAGCTTTAGCTGTTTCATTTCAGGGGTTAGCATTTGTATCACTAGGTAGACTTCCCGGTTTTCTTTCACCTATTAACCTTGCTAGGTTACTTACTTCTTGTTCCAGATTTTGAATAGAAGCTTGTTGATTTCTAAATGCTTGAGCATTTTGTTCATTAGTTTGTTTCTGAGATGTGAAAAACTGCGTTTGAGTTTCAACTAGCTTCGTCATCATATCTTCTAAATTTGGCTTTTTATCATCGGTTTGTTGTGGTGGTTTGTTTTGAAAATTAGGTCTTTGCTGATTGTAAGTATTGTTGGATACTTGTTGATTGCTAGGACCTTGTTGATTGTTGTATGGAATATTTCGGTTATAGTTCTGATTTTGATTGTAAATAGGTCTTGGCGGTTGATAATTATTCTGATAATTATTTCCAGGCCTTTGGTTTATGTATGAAATATTCTCTCTTTGCTCCATTGTTAATTCAATACTGAGACAATCTTTTGTCAAATGTGGTCCTCCACACTGCTCACAACTAATTCGTATTGAGTGAATATCTTTAGTCATCTTTTCCATTCGTCTCTCAACAGCATCTATCTTTGCGGAAATGGAATCTAAGTCATGGCTAGAATCGGCTCTAGCTGCTTTAGATGATCTAACGATATCTTTTTCTTGGTGCCACTCATGTGAGTGGGAAGCAGTGTTATCAATAATTTTGTAAGCATCAGTTTTGGTTTTCTTCATAATAGAACTACCAGCTGCTATATCTATGTCTTTCCTTGTAGTGATGTCGCATCCTTGGTAGAATATTTGTACTATTTGACAGGTGTCTAAACCATGTTGCGGACATCCTCTTAATAACTTTCCAAATCTTGTCCACGCCTCATATAGAGTTTCATTTGACTTCTGTGTAAACGTAACAATTTCTGCTTGAAGTCTTACGGCTTTAGATGCCGGAAAGAATTGTTTAAGAAATTTTTCAACTAAAACGTCCCATGTATCAATCGCCCCTTCAGGTAACGATTCCAACCAATCTTTGGCTTCTCCCTTTAAAGTCCAGGGAAATAACATGAGATATATCTGTTCATCCTCTACTTCTCGGATTTTAAATAGTGTGCAGATCCTATTAAAGGTACGTAGATGTTCATTTGGATCTTCCTTCGGCGCACCACTAAATTGGCATTGATTAGTCACCATGTGTAGAATTTGTCCTTTGATTTCATAATCTGGCGCATTAATGTCTGGATGAGTAATTGCGTGACCTTGACCAGTGCGTTTAGCTCTCATTCGGTCTTCCATACTTAATGGTTCTGTTACTTCCATAATTGAATTTGTTGAATCGGAATCACTAGAGGATTCTGATTTAATGGTTCGTTCCTCAACAATCTCTGTTTGAATGATTGGTGGTTCCGGAGGAAAATTTAATGGTTCAGGATCTATGAATCGTCCCTGAATATTCTCCGGATTCTCAATTGTGAGGTCGGGTTCAAAAAATGGATTATCAACGGCGACAATATTAGTTAGATGTCTTGATCTAGTTACAGGTGGTGAACGTACAAAAGGTGATGAACGTCTTGCTCGGTGCATTCACTGAATATCCTATTAGTTTTTAAAAGGAAAGAAAAATTATAATAAGTTATCCAATCAATAGACTTTTCTGATTTTGCCCACGTTTCGAATAGCCAAAAGATGCAGCAGAGGGGCAGGATTCGTTTGGTCTCAATATAATTGAGGACTGTTTGGCTCCAATAACCCGGTCCACATACAAATCCAACTATTACTACGAACCAGAAAATTTTGACGTCTATCAATTTAACCACTTAAAATAAATTTTCGTAATTTTAAGAAATTTAGATAAGAAGTAGAATAAAAATCTATGTCCTAAAAACTAGAATGGCGAGAAATAAGAAAGAAAAAGAGTTCGTCGGAAAAAAATCGAAAAAGAAAAATAAGAAAGAAAAATAAAAGGCGACGGAAAAATAAAAGAAACTTATAAAACTTAAAAACACTCGACTAACCCAACCTTATCACTACAACTAACTTAAAACTATAATCGCAAATTGAAATTACTAATTGGAATGATAATTGATACATAGGTAAAAGGCGTCTAAAAATATTAAAGCTTACAAGTAAAACTATATCCAAAATGGCAATAACTTAAAAAGAAACTAAAACTTAAAAAGGCGTCGCAAAATTCTAAAGTACCTAAATCTTAGTCTAAAGAAAAAGCACTTAAGGGATTTTACGGCAAGGCCTAAAAATCTAGAAGTAAAAATAACTATGGCAAAAACTATGAGTTAAAAATAAATACGAGCGAAAAATACAAAAATTACGCTAAAACTATTAAAAAAGGACAAAATATAAAAATATACAAAAAGTTGTAAAAAGTACAATTTTTATAAAAATATTATTTTTATATTATTTATTTTATAAAACTATTAAATTTATAATTTATTTAAACTAATTTAACTAAATAATACAAATAATAAATAAACTAAACTAAATAATATAATATATAACCCTAATTAGGGTTTAAATATAATAATAATAATTATAATCCGTAATTAATGCAGTACGATGTCAAACTGTGGCGTGTCAGACGGGCTCATGCGATCGCATGAGTCCTAAGTTACCCAGCCATGCGATCGCATGGGCTAGGGTTTCGGGCCAGTTACTGGGCTGCTACAGTACTGGACTCGAGTGTTTTTTTTTTTGTTTTTTTTATTTTTCTGTTTTATATATTTATATAATATATTTATATAAATTAAATAAAACTTATATTTTTATAAAATAAAGATAAAGAAACTTTTATAGAACTTAAATATTTAACAAACTCTTAAAAATATTTATATTTTTATTTTTCTTTTTATATTTTAGAATATTTAAAACGTATTTTTACAAAAGCGTATTTTTTTTTATAAAAGTAAACTTAAAAATAAAAATCTTTTTTTTTATATAGCGTTGCGCTTCCGGCTTTTAAGCTAGATTTGTTCCCCGGCAGCGGCGCCAAAAATAACTTGATGTTATGCGAGGTGTATATAAAATAGCTTTATATTTTAGCAGAAAATACTATTAAATACGATACAATTTTACACAAGATATTTATTTATTTAGAGAATGGATATATTTAAACCTTGCTACAACACTTATAGGCAGTGTACCTAATCGTACAGTAGTGTAGTTTTTAGTAAGTCCAGTTCGTTCCACAGGGAAAATCTTTAAACAAAGCTTAACGCTATATTAGTTTACTTTTATAAAAATACAAATATATATATATAAGTAATATTATTATTATAAAGGGGGGTTTTTACCGTTTAATGACCGGTTTGTCGATTTTAATTCTTCAGTCGCAGTTAAAACCAAATGTAAAATATTAAATAAAAGACTTAATTTAAAGCGTAAAGTAAATAACGATAATGAAATTACGAATAATAAAAGTGCGATAAAATAAACTTACGATAATTAAAAAGTACGATAATTAAAAGTGCAATTAAATATAATAACAATGAATAAAAATGCGATAATTAGAAGTGCAATTAAATATAAAATAAAGGAAATTAAATATGAAATAAAAGAATTATGCTTATTTAAACTTCCGTAACCATGATGTTTGACGTGTTGATTTTAGTTTTATGCCCATGGGTTAATTGTCCTTTGTCCTGGATTATTTAATATGTCCGTCTGGTTTTTGTCCATAACAGTCCATCAGTCATAAATATAAAGTGCGAGTGTCCTCGTCAAATTATCCTTATACCCGAAGTTAAATATTCCAACTAATTGGGGACTTAAACTGTAACAAGATTTTAATACTTTGTTTAATAATTACACCAGGATGTCGACTGAGTGTAACCCAAGGTTTTAATATTTTGTTATCAATTATACTAAGTGTCCTTGTACATAATTTCACCCCTGTTTTAATTATTCTAGTGGCTATTAATCCATTCCCGTGTCCAGTTAAATGAACGATTATTCGTACATATAAATACCCCGCCCATCGTGTCCGATCGAGTGTATATGGTAATTTATAGGGACGCCCAATTGTAAATCTTTATATTAACATTAACAAACTATCATTTAGTTAAACAAATATAAAGCCCATTAATAGCCCATAGTCTAATTTCCACAAGTGTCGTTCTTTTGTCCAAACCCCAATTATGGTACAAAGCCCAATTACCCAATTTTAGTAATTAGCTCAACATCATGATTACTTCGGATTAAATAAGCATAATAATAACTTAGCTACGAGACATTAAATTAAAAAGGTTGAACATAACTTACAATGATTAAAAATAGCGTAGCGTTACACGGACAGAATTTCGACTTACACCCTTACAACATTCACTAACATACCCTTATTATTAGAATTATAATTAAAATTAAAATTAAAATATAAATTATAAATATAAATATTACGTATGAATGGAGAAGAGAAAGATGGATATGTTTTTGCGTTCACCAAACTGCGAATTTATAGGAGATGTGGCCTGACTTTTCATGCCATGCGATCGCATGGACTTTCTTCTTCCTGGCCATGCGATCGCATGGCCAGCTGGGAGAGCTCACATGTTGCTTGTTTCCTTGTGCCGACGTTTTATAAATATAATATAATATATATATTAATTTTAAGAATTAATTATATATTATATTATATTCATATGCATAGTTGACTTGTAATTTTTAGTCCGTTGCGTCGAGCATTGAGAGTAGACTCTGGTCCCGGTTCCGGATTTTCGAACGTCCTTGCGTACAATTTAATATCTTGTACTTTGCGTTTTGAATCTTGTACTCTTGTAATTTTGAGACGTTTCTTATCAATAATTGGAACCTCATTGATTGTATTTTGTACTTTTGAGCTTTTTGGTCGTTTGCATCTTCAATTTGTCGAATCTGTCCTTTGTCTTCACCTTTTATTATTTAAACGAATATCACTTGTAAATAGAACAGTTGCAACTAAAAGCTTGTCTTTCTTGAGGAATAATGCTATGAAATATATGTTAGTTTTTAGCATTATCAGCTGTCTTCACAGAAAAGGAAGTTCTTGATGCTATTAAAGAATGTAATTCTTCAAAGGCGCCCGGTCCCGATGGTTTTAAGTTTAACTTTTTTAAGTTATATTGGGATTTGGTTAAGAACGGCCTCATGAATGCCCTTCATTGGTTTTGGGATAATTGCGAAATCTCCAAAAGTTGTAACGCGTCGTTTATCACTTTGGTCCCGAAAAAATTGGGCCCGTTGGGATTAAATGACTATAGACCCATTAGTCTAATCGGATGCTATTATAAGATTCTCGCGAAAATCCTCTCCAATCGTATTCGGAAAGTGTTACCGTGTGGAAATGAGCAAAGCGCATACCTTAAGGGTAGCTTCATACTCGATGGTGCTCTTATAGCTAATGAAGCAATTGACTATCTCAAACGAAATAAGAAGAAGAGCCTCATTTTCAAATTAGATTTCGAGAAGGCTTTTGATAGTTTAAGTTGGAAGTTCTTGTTAGACATGATGGAAAAGATGGGGTTTGGTGTTCGTTGGAGATCTTGGCTCCACGTGTGTCTCAAATCGGCCTCGATCTCCATACTTGTCAATGGGTCCCCTACTAATGAATTTCTCATTGAGAGAGGAGTTAGGCAAGGCGATCCATTATCACCTTTCCTTTTTCTCATAGCGGCGGAAGGAAAATTATCTAATAAAAAAGACGTGTGTTGAAAATCTCTTTAAAGGAGTTGAAATAGGCAAGGAGAAAATACCGCTCTCTCACTTGCAATTTGCGAACGATACAATTTTTATTGGCGAATGGCAAAGACAAAATTTTTGCAATCTCATGAAAGCACTCAAATGCTTTGAAAATGTTTCAGGTCTCAGAATCAATTTTCATAAAAGCATCTTGTACGGGTTGTGTGTCTCAAAGGAAGATGTGGAAGGTATGGCTTGTCGAGTGGGATGTAAAGTGGGTGAATTACCTTTTACATATCTTGGACTTCCCGTGGGAAAGAATATGAGTGTTGTGCAAAATTGGAACCCCGTTGTTGAGAAATTCAACTCGAAACTCGCAAATTGGAAATCAAGAACGGTCTCATATGGTGGAAGATTGACGCTTGTTAAATCGGTTCTTAGTAGGTTACCATTATATTATTTCTCCTTATTTCGTGCCCCTTTGAGTGTCATAAAAAAATTAGAGAGTATTCGGAGAGATTTTTTTTGGGGCGGGACGGGTGAGAGTTCAAAAATGGTGTAGGTCAAATGGGATGAGTCCCTCTTACCTTATGATGAGGGTGGGTTGAATATTGGGTCTCTTTGGGGAAAAAATTTAGCTCTTTTGGGAAAATGGTTTTGGAGGGCCAAAACTGAACCAAATGCGCTTTGGGTGTCCATTATAAAGAGTATTCATGGTACTAATTGACTACTTTCTCCTTTAAACCCTAACAGGTCACAAGGGGCGAGTAGTAGTGTGTGGTCCAATATTGTGCGTGCAGGTAATATGATCGAGAAGCTTGATATCAATTTCGCGTGTTCGTTTTCAAGGATTATAGGCAACGGAGCTGACACTGATTTCTGGAACAGTTCGTGGCTTTGCAATCAGCCCCTGAAATAGAAATTTCGAAGACTATATCACATGAAATCTGAGCAACAATGTAGCGTTCAAGATTGAGTCAAATGGATTGACGGACGTGTAGTTACAAACTGGAATTGGCAACATCAACCAACCGGGAGAACACTTTCTGAATTTGAAGCATTATTACATTTGCTAAATACTTATGTTAAACAAGATAAGGCTTTGGATTCGTGGGCTTGGAACTTGGCGGCGAACGGGTGCTTTACAACAAAGAAATTATCTAGCATTATCGACGATAAGATCCTTGGTAATAGATTCAATCTTGATGAAACAATTAAAAACAATTTGGTGCCGATTAAAGTTTTTATTTTCATATGGCGGGTTTTAAAAAGAAGGATCCCGGTCCGTACCTAACTTGATAAAAGATGTATAGATCTCGATTCCGTTAGATGCCCGCTATGTGACGATGACGTGAAAACTATTGATCATTCTCTATTCTTTTGTCATCATGCGATGGATATTTGGGTTCGGGTTTACAAATGGTGGGGTCTTGGTGCGGCTACAAATCTAAGTATCAACGAAGCCTTTCGGGGCAATTGTAATCACACCCTAACTCCTCTATGGATGAGTATATGACAATCGATTGAGTGGACGTGTGCATATATGATATGGAATAATCGTAACGGAAAGTCTTCACTAATAATAGTTAGAATGGTCCTACGGGTTTGATGGAGATACAACTTAAATCATTCGAGTGGGTGGCGGGGCGTATTCGTAATCGGAAGATGGATTGGCTTCTTTGGCTCTCGGATCCTTGGTCTTGTTTTGTTTAATTTTTGTTTTTAGCTAGTTGCTTCCTCCGCAACTTCTTAGTCATGTTCTTAGGTTGATGTCGTGTTTTATTCTCTTGTTTCGTGTTCGTGCTCGTGTCTTGTCTTACTTGTAATATGTCTCGTGATCGCTTGTAATTGCCCCTTTTTGGGCCTTCGTGTTTAATGCTTCTTGCTTTTCGAAAAAAAAAAAAAATCATGTTTGAACTATCCATGTGATTTTTGACAACCCACAAGGATCATCTGTGTAATTTTGTCTTTTATAAATCCCAATTTGTCATTCATGGTAATTTTACTTTAATATGTTGCATATGTTTAGGGTGATGATATGTACAAAACTCATTTTTGTTATGCACATAACCATCATACTTTACAGTAGTGTTGTACAGTACAATACTGTAAAGCATGATGGTTGTGTACATAACAAAAATGGATTGTGTACATATCACTCCCCATATTTTTATATTAATGCTTTGTCAATATGTATGTGTTTATTGTTTTGAAATTTTAAATTATTCATTTATTTGTTTATTTAGAGTTAACTACTTCCGGTCCAGCCCGCGCGATGCGGCGGGGGCTTTCAGCCTACGTATTCATATTTAACGTAGCTTTATGTGTTTACATAAGGGAAAACGGCCCATGTGTTAGCCGCCGTTTTAGGTGTTGTTGTCTTTAGTGTTTTTTAAAAAATGTCGGGTTCGAACGTAGTTAGTTTCGTTTTGTTGATAAAAGTATTTCGAGTCTAACGGTGCTAGGGGAAAAATTTAACTCGCGGCGAGCAGGAAGATACGGTCTATCGTTGTGTTTAACGTTTTTTAAATAGTGTCCGTTTCGAACGTGCTTATTTTTGTTTTGTTCATAAAATTATTTCGAGTCTGACGCTGCTGTCGGAAAAATTTAACTCGCGGCGAGCGAGAAGATACAAACTGTCGTGTGTTTAGCGTTTTTTAAAAAGTGTCCGTTTCGAACGTGCTTATTTTCGTTTTGTTCATAAAATTACTTCGAGTCTGACGCTGCTGTCGGAAAAATTTCACTCGCGGCGAGCGAGAAGATACAAGCTGTTGTGTTTAGCGTTTTTTAAAAAGTGTCCGTTTCGAACGTACCTAGTTTCGTTTTGTTCATAAAATTATTTCGAGTTTAACGGTGTGCTCGTGAAATTTAATTCCGGGCGAGGAGGAAGATACAGGCTATCGAAGTGTGTGAGTGGAGTTTTTATTTTAATTTACAAAATTGACAGTTTAACCCCCTGTAGTTTTGGGTAGTTTTTGTAAGGTGTTTATAGTTGAGGGTGAAAAAATGAAAAATAAGTGTGAAAAGGGGTGGAACTATTGTGGTTTTGGCACTCACCAAGTTTCTCACCTTTATTAGTAATATATATATATATATATATATATATATATATATATATATATATATATATATATATATATATATAATTAATTCATTTTGATGACTTAACAAATTCTCATATATTGAGGTGTCTTTACCTAATAGTTAGATAAAGTTTTATGCGTAAAAATGATGATGTCATATACTTTAGAAAGTTTTGATACTTTTGTTATCTTTTTATTATTATTAATAGATTAATAGATATATTTGTTATTTTTTTGTTATTATTAATAGATTAATAGATTTTTTTTTTTTTTTTTTTTTTTTTTTGGCAAATAACGAAAACTATATTAGGAACAAAATCTCCACAAGAGAGAAAGAATACAAGAGAACTACCCAAAAAGGGTTCGAAGACAGAAAACAAAGGTAAGCTAGACAACACGATATGCTATCTAAACCCGAGCCTTAAAAAGGACAACACAACTCAAAAGATAACAGATAGATATATAGATAGATATATAGATTAATTTATTGACAGATAGATTAATAGATTAATAGATAGATATATAGATAGATAGATTATTTATTATTCTAGAAAAAATATTTTCGTTACATTTTTTAGAACTTTAATAAAGCTTGATTATTTCTTTGAACTCTTACTCTCTTTGTAACTTTTTGCTAGTTCCATACTCCCTATATATGCTTTCAATATTTTTTTGTTGTTAAACGAAAACTAAAATGTAATTAAGGACAATACCAGTTTACAAAATGTAATTGTTATAAACAATGCAAATCCATTATTTTTTGTTGCTAATAGTTGTCACATTTGGTAAAATATGGAGGGTGTTTTTTTTTTTTTTTTGTTTGTTTTGTTTTGTTTTTTTTTTATCGATAGTAGATACGTTTGATAACTTTTGTTAAAAGCTAGAGGAAGAAAATGGAAAATATGGAGAGTATATATCTTTAACAGGAATTGACAAATGCATAATCAAAATGCTATGTTGACTTATACAAATACGGAGTACTAATTTATATTTATATACTCGTATATGTTAGTAATATTTTAAAGGTATTAGCATTAGCCTACATTATTGTAGGGATTGTCTCTTTGTAGTCCAAAATGGATACCTTCGTTTTCAAGCTAAAAATATCATATTTATTTGAATGTATTTATTTATTTATATATTTTTGTTAACTACAATAATATCGTGTAAACAAATTAATGGTTATGAATTCTTATGCTTTGTAAATTACGGTAATTAGTTCTCATATAAATTTATTAATTGAACATATGTTTGGATATACAGAAAAACATTTTCAATATCATACTCGTATACTTTCGTACTTAAATATGGGAACAATAGTATATATATATGGTACCATATTATTTTTTTAAAAATTAACTATTTGACTCAATATGCATAAACAGCTCATATAATGAACGTATTTGCATTCATATTGTGAATCTTAATATTAGATGCTCATTCCGTCTTAAAAAAATTGTACATCTTTTTATTTTCGTTTATCCCAAAATTATAATATTTTTCTCTAAATAACAATCCAAAATATTAGATGACTGGGCAACGACTAAAAGACTAGAAAGGCCTCTATTATCAATACATAAATTAGAACCAAAAAATGTTTTTTAAAGAGATTTAGAAAATAAGAATGTCGCTGCTAACATGTGTAGAAGCTGTGTCATTGCATTGTAAGGAATAGCGACTAGATAGAAGTTCTCTTCTGTCAAGTTTTCGTTAATTAGATTTAACGAATAATTTGTTGGCAACGAATAGTACAATTTGGTTTCCAAAGATCACATTACAATAATAAACAAGAAAAGTACTCGTATACATAACAATTATTGTATATGGTATTACAAATCAATAAGTGCATGTTGTAAACAAACCACGCTCTTATATCCAATAAGATGTAGTTAAATCAATCGAAAAAAAGGGAAGCATCCTAAACTTGAAGTTAAAGGTGCATTTGATGATTATTTAAGTCAACATAACAAAAACCAAGGCTAAAAGACCATGTGATGTGTGTTTGGAATCATTTACTATAAAAGATGCTCAAACTTTAGTCATTTATGACATAGGTATGGCCATGTACTATACTTCATGTGAACTTGATTCTCTGCCGATGACTTTCAAATAAAGTGAAGAATATTATAAGGATTATGATAAATCTTTCATTCATTTAGATATATCCAATGAAAATGTACATTGATAGGTTATTAATGCATAATTTTGTAAAATAGCCGAAGTTGGGAAGGAAAGAGCGAAAGACATAACCTAATTTAAGTTTTTAAAGAAACGAAAGATGTGACTAGAACATCTTCCTTTCTCCTCTCACACAACACAAATGTCGATTTGAGACCTCATATTCTCTCATCTCCAAGACTCCCTCTCCTTATATTAGATAAGTACTTGAATCGTCTTTTTACTACCCTTGGCGAGTTAGTCTCAAATGAATTAGATACGTTCTTCGCATTGTAAAGAGGTGGTTCCTCACACAAGTTGAACCCAAGTCATTTTTGAATTGATCCTTTGGCGTCATCCGCTAAACTCGAACTCTACGTTATGCAGCGGAAATAAAGATAAAATATGGTAGTTGCCGATCAATATTGTTCTATAAAAGAACTTAGAGTTAATGCATCTTAATACGATGAATCAAAGTAAACCGTGTGTTCATTACTTTTTTTGTTGTTAACTTTAAAAAGATGTAAGAGTGTTTTTATAGAATATTGAGAGTTCAAACTCTTATAGAAAATTTACAAAATTTTCATCTTTTGATATATTTTTTGGGAAAAACATAAATTAATTAAATATAATAAATCTAACGATCTAATTGGTTACAAGTGATAAAACTCACAAGTTTGTATGAACAGACCATACAATCTAATTAAATTGCCAACTTGGATTATTAATTGAATCTAGTCGTATTTTAAAAAAAATATGAATGTAAGACGCCTCTCCTTATGACATTCTGATGAACCCTAGTCAGCCTAAAACTTCAAGGATTTATGAAAACTCCAATTGTTCGTCATATCAAACACCTACACAAAATATAAGGGTGAACACGATCAAACAACCAAAAACCAGCACCTAAAAGCACATGACAAATAGAACCTACTCACGAAGAGCCAACTCTGTCTGAAACCTCAAGAGGAAGAACTCCTCACAGACAAAACAAGTTAAGGGATGAATGGATTCACTAAATAAGGATACAAATCCATCGAATCAATCTTTCCGAGATATAGACCGTGTGCCTAAGACAAAACCAAATTGTGAGCCTGAAACATTCAAACTGAGTGGTGTTTCAGGGAAATATATGATGAAAAGCGAGAGAATGGTACTGCCAACATCAATTCGATTCGAGAAGGTCTCTGTGTTTTTTCAACCTTCGATGGTACTACCAAAATCGTCGCGAATTTCGTTTTCTCCTAATGCGTGTGTGAGTGACAAATGAGAGCATTCGATGTCGATATCGCCGTTCAAAAAAAGAGAGAGAATAGAAAACCTGGGCAAATAAGTAAAGACTTGAGCGAAACATAAACATAATTGCTTATGTTGATTATGGGCAAGTTTAGGCCCAACATTTAAACCAGTTATAAACTAAAGCCCAATAGTTAAGCCCATCTATATACCCATGTCCCTTCCAAAACACCTCCCTTCCAAAACACAGAGAGGATTAAGGAATATGTGATTCTGATTTCAATATACTCCGCAACATATTCTGTTAAGAAAAATAATTTTATAAATAATATAAAAAAAATAAGAAGATAGATATAATACTGCTGCGACTATTGTCACAAATTTTATATGGCTTCTATGGTCAATCTTCATAGTTTATATACTCCCATTAGTTATTCATCAAAATCATACAGTTACAAATTTCAAGCCCTAGCTTTCAACTCGAAATCAGCAAGCGAATCGATTCTGAAGTTAAAGAAGCATACCATTACTCCAATTGTTCATGTTAAAAAGTTCAAGTCTCGAATCCACGCTGCTCAATCTAATTTCTTTAAAGGTATTTCATTAATTCAATTTCATTATAATGAATCAATTCTCTTGTCATAATTTTTTACTTTAGGATAATTGATAGTTGTTAATTTTTGTGATGTATTTGTTCCGTTCAATACCGGAATCCTAATTTTTGTATAAATCAAATGACCTGAATTATATGAATTTGTAAAGTTTAACTGTATGAAAATCAGTTACAGTATTACCTAGGGCTTTGGGCTATTTGTCTACAAGTTTTACTCACACTATACGTAAGAATATTGTTCCAGTTTTTCATGTTCATATGGCATTTTAGTCCTGTTATGCATCTATAGAGTACATTGTTTCGTGTTTTTTGGACAAATGGAGTAGTATGTGTTTCATTTGATCTTTCGGCTACGTGCTAAACTTTATGTCATTACGTTGTTTTGATATAGTAGTTCAAACAGTATATAAGGTTGGAAAGGATGGAATTGAAGCAGGTGCTAGCTTAGTGCCAGTAAGTTATTCACTCTCGTTATGTTCGACTATTGCGATGAACTCGTTTTCTTATTCAATTTCCATTTCCTAAAATAAATATTCATCTATTTTGGTTAATGTATTTTAGGAGTCTATACCAAGACCAATTGCTCGTATATCCGTGGGTCTGATTGGGGCGACCGTTGCACTTTTTCTACTGAAGTCACTTCTATCTACAGTTTTCTTTGTTCTGGTATATCTCCACCCATAGATTCGGTAAACTTAGTTTCTTAAATTACATGATATTAAGATGCACAATGACTAGATGTGGCAAGATGGGCCAGTCGTCGGGTTAAATAACGGGCCATAGCAAGGTCGGGTTGAAGCAAATTAAACTTATAGTCGTTTTGCAAAATTTTATCAAATTATAATCTATAAATACATTAATTATAGTTACCAAACATTTATGCTTCTATTACAATAGTAGGGTTGTTTACTTCTTTTCTGAATTTGCCTCTGTTTTCATTTGCCACTTCTGGAGGGGTGTCTGATTCCATGTCTCCTGGAAACAGACCAATTTTCAGATTAAGTGGCAGAATAAGTGACAAAGAAACATCAATTCTACTTACTGAATTAAGAGCTGTACAGAAACAGACCATTAAGTGGTAAGTAAACATGCCCTTAATGCACTTTAGGAGTTGTATGCATTTAAAGTATTCAATAAGTGAATTTCACCGTTTCACCCCCTTTGACCCGATCAAGATAGCATATAATCCAGACCCATTGATAAGTTCTTTTTTGCATTTACCAAATGGGTACACACTAGAATAAAGAGTCATTGCGAATATTCTTGTACAATATAACTAAACTCTTTCTTTTACTAGTATTATTAAGAATGCAAATAATATTTTAATATATATGGAACAGGCCACAATGGGACTAATTTACTCTGCATTTATCGCGTTGAACAAAGATGAAGGCCCTAAAGGAGGCGGAAGCACCACCGACTCAAGCAACAGCACTACCACTTCAACCGATGAGGAGTCCCTTGAAGAAGCAAGAAGAATTATGGAAAAGTACAAATAAAAGTAAATTTTGTAAATCCATCAATCCATTCATAGTTTGGAGGTAACAGTTTCTTAAACAAATGTTATACGTTGTCAAAACTTGTTGACCCGTGGCAGATTTATAATAGTTTGATCTTTAATCAGGTGTTCATATGCCTGCCTAAAGTTGTGACATATGATGGGCAATATAGTTTTTTTTTTTTTTTTGGGATAAATTTTTTAAGGTAAAGTAGATATGTTCAGTTAAATAAGTTGAGTTTTTTTTTTTTTTTTTTTTTTTTTTTTTTTCCTTTTTTAAAAGAGAACATAACATGAGTAATTATAAGATTACAGAACATGAATAGCTAAACACACTTAAATGCTGTTACACTCTCTATAGCTAGTTCATTCAAGAGAATATTATGTAAACAATAACAGAAATTTACAATATATAAGAAGAAGAAACTGGTTTAATCTTAACTTAACTCCACCAAACAGTAATTACATAGCAAGAGAATGCTCAAATTTCATCCTCTATAACAAGCCTATGTTCTTCGATGACTTGATATCCGCTCCAATGTGGCAATAAAGTGTGAACGAGGTACCGAAAAATGTACACTTCTCACGTAATTCGTTCAAACACAGGAAAAAATATTTTCCAAAAATTATAGTGATGAGAGATAAATTTACTCTTTATTATTTTTTAATTATCAACACTGGCTGCCACGTCGACAAACAAGTGCACCAGATCCTGAAGTAAGTGAGGACACAATTGATGATGGTTTAGCACTTAGACTCGACGCACGGGCATAATTGGCTCCTGCACCAGTTCCAGATGGTGTGAAGAACGCTCCGTTTAACATAAGGTCTCCTTCTGATCTCCAGTTCCAATGCCTCCATCTTCCTTGTGTTATCACTCTATGGGTCACCTGTTTATGACATTATTTTGAATGATAATTAGGCTTAAGTTAAAACTCAGTTTGTTTGTGAAGATTTGAAAATGATTTCTGTTTTTTTTCTTAATGTTAGTTACCTCTTTAGCATTAGGATTAACAGGGGCGAGGTATCTGTTTCCTTGGCTGTTAATGGTAGGATCAGCACTGCCACCTATAGCATACATTTCCCAGTGTGTGTAGTCGTTATTTACAACGTGAAAGTACCCGTGCCTACACCTGCAAATATGAAACTGTTCGTTACATATGTAGTATTAAGTTTTAGTCTTGTTTCGGGATAAGGGAAACAAATTAGAGGTGGAAAGTTCGACCAATTTACATTGAACGGGTAGATATATTAGGGTTTTTATTATATCAGCGTTAAGAATATATAAAAGACAGTCGGCACTAGTCCGAAGTGTCATTATAGTGCACACAACCTTCTGACTGAAAGATTCATTTTCTGGAGTAGCCTGAACGGGGAAAACCTTATCTAACAACATTCTGAATCATTTCTCTTAAAAAGTGTTTTGGGTCAACTAAATTATACCCGACCCGTTTTGACCATTTCCAAAAGATATCAGACTATTACCCAACCCGCCTATTTTGCCACCATTAAAAAATATAAATGTTTAGCTAATTATTAAAAAGGTTACACTAACATACCTTGGCATTCTTTGAACAAGTCCCTCCCCGAAATGGTTGTATGCAATGGTCACTTGCATAATCTTGTCACGGGCGTAAGTATCACTGTGACCCAACAACATAACCTGTTCATCGAACATAATACATTAGAATCAAAACATGTCGTAACTGTACAACTATTTGTAGTTGAAATTTAGGAGTTGAAATTCTACCTCATTGTGATGAGTGAAGAAATTGTTAGAAATAGTAATAGCAGTTGATCCCATAATAGCATCAATAAGCCCATCAGCACAATTTGATAACGAGTTATGATCAACCCAAATATGACTCGAACCAAATATAGAAATCCCATCACCATCTGCCATTGTTCTCCATCCATAATGAGATGGCGAGCTTCTAACCATTGCATTCCCAGTTGGTTTACAATCATGAATATTCAAACCATGTATAATCACATTCGTAACATATTGAATCGTAATACATGCTCCATTCGCAATATGTACATTGGTACCACGAGCATCGATTGTTTTAAAACTATTCATTATTAGTTCTTGTTTTAGTTTAATAACCATGTCCCTTTTGAAAATGATCCATAAAGGTTGCTCTTGAATGACAGCATGTCTTAAAGTTCCGGGCCTTGGGTTGACCGGGTCATCATCGTTTGGGTCAGTTACGACATAGTAACGTCCATCACGACCACCAATAGCGTTACGGCCAAATCCGATAGCACAGTCTGCCAAGCGTTTTCGGTTGCGTTGCCAGTTTCGGTCACATCTCCAACAGTCATCAATTGGGTTCCCAGTGCCACACGACAAAAAGCCCAAGTTTCTTCTTTCTGTACTGTTTCTTATTGTCCTGCATTTTTTTTATTAAATATTAGAAATTTATCATACACGATTTGAATGAAACCAGCACAGCTGATTCAAACCAAAATAAGAAACATGATTCGCGATAGTCGGTGATGGAATTGTCATTTCCGTCGGTGGAACGGAGGAAATTAGGGCAAAAAACTAGAGAGAATCCTAGAGAGACAACTAACTAGAAATAGAGACATCACCAATCAAAAAATCATTATATGTAAAAAGACAATCCTAGACAATATGAATAGAAGTAAGGGCAATAATCTATTGATATATTGATATATAATTGAGTACTCTAAATAATCAGATAATCACATTTAGAACGAGTGGTATATGACGATCATTTGTGTTTTTTATTTTTTTATTTTT